>NC_086320.1:61104052-61241552 GCF_036172605.1 Pelobates fuscus | reverse complement strand
CCGCCGTCCTTAAGGGGTTAATAATAAACAATTTTATTCATACATAAAGTAGGTCAGTAATATGTCCAGATTTAAAATACTAAAATTAATATGTTACAATGATATATAATCTCTGGGTTTTTTTTTTACCCAGTCTCCATACTTGTTCATACGCCAAATATAGTGTATTCATCCATGCCTTTTTAAGTTTCACTGACTGGGTGCAATACTAGGCCTGATTTAATACCATGCATTATAGGAATGCTGGGCACAGTGAAAGAGGGTTGAAATAGCAATGTTACCATGGGGACCAGGACAAGTTTTCAAAGACTGAAAGAGTGTGAATTGCAGATAAGCTGGTGAGGAGATTCAAGGAATTTCCATAGGAAGAATTCTAGAGGTCATCATGCCCAACCTCCAATTTTGGATTTCCTTTCCATTTACACAAGATACACTCAATTTTAAAAAGGAACAATTGCCTGTAATGGGACAAATGTTAGTGTAGCTGGGTGCATGCTCACGGTCATTCTTAGTGTAGTGGTACTATAAGACAGGTATAGCCTTTGGTTAACTCTGTATATAGATAAAAACTGTGGGAATCAAACAGAATCTTCATAATAAAATGTATCTTTAATCACCTCCTAAAGTATTATTTCCAAATTATGTTTTAGGTGAATATTTGCTCAAATGGAAGCAAAAAAAAAAAAAAAAAAAAGGAGTTATCAATTGTAAGTTATGCAGCATGAATGCACACCCTCCATAATAATTGTGTGAGTCATTATGAGAAGTCATACTCACCCACCCAACACCCCCATCCTGATAATCGATGGAATATACACACAGATTAGGAGCTTCAAAAATGAATATTACTTGGGGTAAAAAAAAATACCAATATGTGAAGAAGTATTGGATAGTTTTAAGTCAACACCACAATATATGAGATTTATAGCAGGTTACAGCTGGTAGAATAGTATGGTTTAATATTTAGGCAGGTTATAGAATAAAAGGTTATTTTAAAGCCAGTTGGTTGTCTTTACCACATAGTTTAACAAATATAAAGTTAAATATATATTTAAAAATATAACACCAATAATTAACAGAAAAATAAGTTTGGTGGAATAACAAAAAAAAAAGCATATTTTTAATGCCAACTTGGTGACTTCTGATTAAAAAGGAAAGGCTTGTTTAGTGATTTACACAATATATTGCAATTTTAAGGACAATCAAAATTTGAGGTCAGGTTAAATTTAGATAGTGAGAAACTAGAAACCAATTTCTAATCAAAAAAATCTAATAGCAAAAACAGAATAATATTGCAGTACTCCAGTTTAATAAATAATGCATCTTTCAACCTACACAGTGATCATGTGCAACTTTTGCCCATAAAAAAATGGATTGATGAATGAGGTCTCAGAAAGATAGAGGCGCTGGATTTTCTAAGTTAAAACCTATGTTTTAAGCTCGCTACACACACTCTTGATAAATAAATAATATTTTTTTTACATTGAAAATTAAGATTTTCCCACTCCTAGACTATTTCATTTAAGTTTCCCTCCACAAGGTTTCTGCTATGTTTACATTACACATTTCTTCTTAAAAAGTAATTATAATGCGAATAGGACAGATACTGCAGTGTCTGTTTCTAATTAACATATTACATATAATCACTTTTCTCCACCCACTGCTTGAACACTGACCAATAGAAATCTTCACACCTATTGACATGACAAAGGCTATTGGTGGGATACTCAATTTGCATTTAATTAAGGGAGGGGTTTATGGTTTAGTCAGGGCAGTTCTCCTATAAAAGACCATTAGCAGGCTTACAGCCTTCAGAATTTGTCTTCTTGTTTGTTTAGCAGGAACCTCTTGAAGACATTGGACTCCAGGAGAAAATTTCCATGTGTTGAAGTTGTGAAAGAGATCACGTTTGCCATATTCCAAAGTGATATCTCAACCCAAAGTTGTTTGTAAGATTTTAAAGGTAAGATCTACACTTCCTTATAAACTGATACATGTCTGAATGGAGTGTGATATGTAGATAAATTGCAAAGAGTAGGTTAAAATAGTAGAGATGGAAACGGTCTACAGCTCCTCTAGATTGAAATTTGGTAATTTTCTATACAACAAAATTTGTTTAAAGAAACTAAAACCTTATATTTTAGTATTTGGTTAAACAATTAGATGTTCAGGGAATAAAATGTACAAGATTGTTATTCCTGTTGGATGAATAACATTTGGTTCTCCGTATATGTTGGACTAAATGTCACTTAAGTCTCAGCCAACCTATAACGTGATTGAAAGTTGTATTACACAGTAGGTGGAGAGAAATGTTTTAATGTGTAGCTTGGTTTGTAAAACTGGTTCTGTCCTTTAATTCATAGCATATAATTCATTTGGGATTAGTCAGGACACTCTGGATCTGGAATATTAACAGGTGATTTCTGAACGTTGATTCAAAATTTGATTTGGTTAAAAGAACAATTCAATCTATTAAATACTGTTTATTGAATTATACATTAAATATACAATTTGCATTTATTTTAAAAAAAATCTATATAAAGTTCTACCTACTTTTACATTTAATGTCTTGATTACATTATACACCTGCCATCTGTTATACAGTCTCTCTAGTCATATTCAAATATTTCTCAGGGCTATTAACACACCCTATCAATGCATTTTGCTGTCTTTGTACCACTTTCTGGAGGCATATCTCTCCATGGATCCACTCTGAAGAACTGGTTTTGTCCTCTTCCAAAAACTACTAGAGATACACTGTACCATGCTTTCATTATTTCTTTTGTGTTGCGAAGTTCAACTAATCTTTGGCAGGAGAAAAGGAGTGGGAGAGAATTGTTCTACATGGAATGGGCTGAATTGTCTTGTAGTTTAGGTTTCCACACGTCATAGCTTTAGATTGCAATGTTTTAAAAAGATTACACATCTGTATTCTGATTCAGAACAGCAAAACTACAATGAAGATTTATCTTTACTTCTAAAAGATTATAAAAAAAGCAGTTTTTAAAACTAATATTTTGCACCCTCAGGTCTACGCTTCAAATCTGAGTAAAGAACCTGCCTTCCAGCTCATTGCAATGGAAAATACATCCGAAAACCAAGAGATCCAGATGATTCCAGAGCAGTACCAGGTTCTTGAAAAGCTTGGAGAAGGGACCTTTGGTCAAGTTTTACTGGCTCATGACAAGCTATCAGGTACATAGACAGTTTGATTAACCCCAAAGCCTTTGTTGGCACAAGTGTGTTAATCTAATAACATACAGTATCTAGAATAGTTAATGGCTATAATAACATGTACTTTAAGCAGAAATGTCACTTTTTGCAAAACCTAGTGGCAAACTAAAAGTTATTTTTTTTATTTATTTGTTTTGTTTTCTTTTGTCTTTTTATTTACATTGTATACCTTGCTGTACTGGCACAGCCAAAACAATAGGCAAATTAAATTAATTTCAAGTGTTGCATGCACACACACAGGACTCGGAAAGAAATATTGGAGCACTTAAAGAGAACTGTCTTAATAGTATTACATTTAACCTCCTCATGTCACTCCCGACTCATTAATGTTACTATAGTTGATTGTTTTTCTGAAAATGGTTTTAACAATTGTCTTGATCATGTTTACAAGGTCGATCAGTGGCGCTAAAACTGATGAAGAAAGAGAGAACCCACCAAGATGACTTTGTCAAGGAATTCAAGGTTGCGGTCTATCTGTCTCATCACAGGGGTATCATTACAACCTACCCCTACTTCTTTGATACCCTGAAACACTACGTCTACGTCCAGGAGGTGGCAACAGCAGGGACCCTCGAATCCATTATTGTTGAGAAGGTAAGGAGCATAAGCTGTATAATTGCTCCTCATTAGTCTCAGTGGTATTTTACAGCAGATTAGTAACAATGAATGGTCTTGTTAGAATATCTATGCTACTTTAGGCATGGGCAACTTGATACCCTATACGTTATGTATGTACTATGACAATAACTGGCATAGGATATTTGCTGTAATTGTATATCATCAAGAACAGGAGGGCCACTGGTTACCAACATGTGTCCTAGCTGCATCTTAGTTTGGTTCAAGTTGAATTTATTGAAAAAGTTGAAAACTTTGATTGAAAAGTTTTAATAAACACAGCCATCTCCATAAAACATATAAAAAGTGCTTAATTACATTTACTGTCAACACTTGCCTACAATTGAAATAGCTAAAATTAATATTCTATTTTCAGCAGCATATATATTTTAGAACTTTATGTATGGCATACATTGATAATTCAACATTGTATGTGTAAATCACTGCTTACAACACAATAACTAATATTTGAGGCATACTTTTGCTAGAGGAGAGTTATCAGCTGACTTATTAAAATAATGATTTTGAGAATGATATTGGTAAAAGATTTTTATTTTTGGCTCTACTGAATATTTTACTTAATATACTGATTTTTTTTTTTTCTAATATTTTAGGTTGGGTTACCAGAATACATTGTGAAGCGTTGTGCTGCTCAGATTTCCGAAGCATTGTTTTTCATTCATAATCAAGGGTTGGTGCATAGAGACTTGAAACCAGACAACATCTTGCTTATGGATAAAGAATGCCACAACATTAAGATCGGAGATTTTGGTCTAACAGAACGTTTTGGTAGATTCATCCCATCGATGTCTCATATAATACCATACATGGCACCTGAGCTATCTATTCTGGAACCTAACCAATATCTACACTTGAGTCCAAGTATTGATGTCTGGGCATTTGGAGTCACTCTGTATGTAGCTCTCACTGGCTGCTTTCCATGGCTGGAAGCTGTAAGCAAAGACCATAAATTCCGGATATTTGCAAGCTGGAAAACATATGGAGAGTTAGACGATCCCCCAGTTTCCTGGCAGAGTTTTACCAGGGAAGCATTGGTTATGTTTTCCAGTTTACTTTCACTGGATCCTTCCGTTAGAATGTCTGGTGGCATTGTTTACAATTACCTGCATATACCATGGAGATACAAAGAGCTGAATATTAATAGGTGAGAGGTTTAAGCTCTTTGTCAGCCAAGGACAGGAAGGAATAGCAATGGCAGAGCTTACAGATGTCATGACACTTGTATATGGATATCAAGTGTAGTAAAAGGGCCTCATGTCTTCGAGGATGCCGTGTACATGTACAGTGAACGTGAAGGTAGGTTTGTATTTAATTATTTGTTTATAAAATATTTTACCAGAAATAATACATTGAGATTTCTCTCATTTTAATGTATGTCCTGGGCCCACTAACCCTACATCGTTACAACAGGGTACAATAGAATATTCAAAATAATATTAATACATATATAAATTTAATACAGAACAGGTAAGAAATGTAATCAACCATTATTACAGGTTCATTCTGTTTTGAGATATGTAAAGAAGGATTTCTTAAGGATTTTAGGCTGGGAGGGGATTTGAAAGTGTCCGGAAGGTTATTCCATAATAGCAGTGCTCTGTAGGAAAAAGAGGAACGTAACATTTTTATTTTGTATTTAGGTAGACTACTTAAAGTACTGGTACTGAATCAGAGGTTATAGAAGGTGGGAACAGCCGGGGAGAGCATTCTGCTCAGGTAGGGTGGGAGCTTTCCAAAAAAGCTCTTAAACACAAGGCTGAAAAGATCAAGGTTCCTGTCTGAATTCCAGCAATAGCCAATTTAGCTTTTATTATGTCACAATGGTTGGTCATGTCATAACAGTGTAGCAAAAAGCAGCAGGATGAGTTTTACAATGTAGAAAGTTTATGAAGGTGGATTTGTGATACAGGTGCATACACTACATCCCCACATAGTGTATATCAGTGTGTGTCTTAACCATCCTTTAGCCCCTCTCTCATCCATTTTTAAATACTTCTAAAATTCTGCTTAAAAATAGGAGTAATCACATTACCCATAATTTCATAAATATTTAAATAAACATTTTTTTCTACAATCTGTCCAATAATTTAACATATACCTCCCCCCCCCCCTCCTTTTATCTTTATTAGGGAATGGGTGGGGATGGTATACAATTTAACATAATTGGATATACCCATTAAGGAAGATTTTAAAGAAATTAATTTCCATATGAAAGAATGCATCCATAAATAAACTGGTTTATTCATGTATCTTGTGCATAGACTTGGATTGAGTTCTAGTATGTGTGAATTCTGCTTTATACTAGAATTTTCATATATTTGATCTTGTTTTAATTTTTCCTTAATAAAGTTAATTAAGATTTGATAAAAGTTTATTAGTTACAAGCACTTTAATCATATCCACTCTTCCCCTTTTTTCTACATGCCCACTGAATGACATGAACAAAGGACTATTCACAGCCAATCGGGCAGTGAGTGACGTGGAACGCATACATCATCGCTTCCATGACATTGTTATGGTACTTTTTAGCAGTAAACCAAAATGTTTAAATGTCTATCTGTTCCTGTCCAAATTAAAGAAAATTGAATTGCGTATATACGCTGAAGTAATTCAGTCTGACACACGGAGTTCAGGTTAAAATAACTTCGAGGAAATTTATTGGCAAGTGAAGCAAGAACGGGCTCACAGGCCCTTTTAAGAGGCATTTTGCGTCATCATTGATTATCAAGATATCAGTAAATACACATCATTAATTTGATTAATTGTTAAGTGTCTGGATTAGTGTCCACCTATCAATATAATTAATTGGCTCAAAAACTAAGTGGTTAGCTATGTGTCCACCCACCGAGAGGTGGTATTGTTTGGACACGGGTGGGGACAAGGGGCTCAAGCGCCATTTCCCTTAGCATGAGGTTTACTCGGTGGAAAGGGGGGCTTGAGCGTCATTTTACACGATCAGTGAGGTCAGGTCTTGTGGTCAGGTGCAAGGTCTCTTATGAATAGAACATTTCATTACTACAGTGTTCTCATGGCCTTCAATTTATACTATGTTACGAGTTAGGGGAAATTCAGCAGTTCCTGAGTTAGTCATGTCTTTATAGAAAATACAGTCTTTGTCCATTGTGTTAGATGTGCTGGGAAATTCTGTCATGTAATGTAGTTTTAAAATGGAGAAGTCAGGTTATGAGGACAAAATGGAGGATTTGTCACAGTATGAAGTTAAAATGGAGTTAGTGCAATAATTCAATACAAGTTCAACAAAGATTTTTAATAATTCTACATCAGTCCCCCCTATGAAATGTTAGATTCTAAGAGATAAAACTTTATTTGTTAATACCAGAAGACGTGTTAACCCAAAGGCACAGAAACCCCGTGGCCGCTAGCTAGGTGTTAATGCAAAGTGCAAGTCTGTCCCTAAATCTGACCCTAATAGGCTAACTCATCGTCAGTATGGCTCTCGAACACTTCACTCCCATGGGTGGCCCATGGTGGCTTGCCCACCACTTCTCCACACTGGGTCTTTACCATTCACTGACAGATGCTGTCCCTAAGCTGGTCCCTTCCTAGAATTCTCGCACTTTATCAACAAAAGGGATAGTTTGCAGCGGTAAACAGGGTGAGTTGAGATCTTGGAGATCTTGGTCATCAACTTCGAGATGTGTGAAAGTGGGTGCCGCTTGGTCAACAGTCTTCATGAGGGATTTCCTCAGACAAGGGAGGACACAACAAAAGAGAAGAGCAAAGATAAAAAGAAAAATTAGTATTGCCATACCAATATGCATTAAAGCCTTTTGCCATCCTGTCATCCAACCAAACCATCTTTCCCAGGGATCTTTTATCCCAGAATTCCTTTTTAACTCTTCAGAGAGTTCATTTAATTTTTCTATGGCTAATGTAACTTTACCATTAGGGCCTGTGTTTTCTGGGATGTAGGTACAACATGTCATGGTGTCGGGCAAAATTTTACATACTCCTCCTTTTTCAGCTAGAATCATGTCTAAGGCCATTCTATTCTGGAAGGCCATTTGGGATGTGGCCTGCAACTGTTCGGCTAATCCCAGGAAGGCATCTCTAGTATAATTAACAAAACGCTGTTGGTTATAATAAATGTAATTTATCTAATTTAAATTCTTGTTTGCGGTAACTATGGTAAAAAGGGATTCAAATCCTGCAGCAACTTCATCTCTTGCTTTAAATTCATTGGGCACCCCCCTAGGCACCCCAACGGCATCAATATAAACGTGAGGATCAAAACTTCCTTTCACTGGGGCTTCGCGCTTAACCTTAGTGTGACTGGACTCATGGGTGTTGAGGTGTGTGTCAGAGATAATGTGTATGGGCATAATGGCTTTAGCCAAAGTACACTCCCCCCACCACTCTTTGTCCATTCTGGATCTTAGCTGTAAATCCCCACACAACCAGTAAATATCCCCTAATGACCTAGTATGAAACTGCAACAAGTTCATGGAGACATTTCTGTAGGTAGCACAATACCCCTTAGAGAGGTTACCCAAGAATTTACAAATTCCATCATAATTAGCATAACAAGTGTAATTACCTTTATATACTGTAATACCATCTGGGGGTTTGACATCCTTGGTTAGAAGAGGATACTCTACTGTCCATGCTTTACATATGGACCTGTTGAAATCGTAGTGATAGGCAAAAAGACTCAAAACACATTCTTCTATATCTACTGGCAGGGTTAAAGGCACAGTGCCCAGGTGAGGCCGGGCACCGCCACACACATAGCATGCGGTCTTGTTATGCTTATTAGCATTATATTTCATCCATTCTAACCATAGGTTAACATCATTAAAACCTGTTTCAGCGGCCTTGGTATCTTCAAAGGTGGGGTTAGCAATGGCCATCATGTCTTGAAAGGTCTGGATGTGTGGTTTTAATGGGTTAGGGACCATATGGGTGGCCCCTTGCCACTCAGAAGAGTTGCACATATCTTTGAGGTAGAAATGCCCTAACTTGTGGTAGGAACCCTTTTTCCAATACATTCCCATTACATATTGGTCTGCATCTGTTGGACTTGGATGCTCAATATTAAGGATTAATTTCATTGGTGTACCCCCCCCAGGCTTTCTCAAAGTCATTCTCTGGAGAAGGGATCTACCATGATCATCTACTTTAGATAAGGCACTTTTTGGTTTGTAACCCCAGGCAGGCCCGGCATTCCATCCCGCCGCCCCCCAATGGTCACAATTGTGCCCCCATTGTTTGTCAACTACACAAACATATGGGTCTTTTGCATGAGGGATATCTCTATAGATATTCTGAATTTGTGATGTAGGGAATGGGCATTCTACGATGTCACAATAATCAAAGGTATAAGTAGCCACGTGGGTACATGATGAATTATACCAGAAGGTGTACCCACTAACATCTTTGGTGATGGCTACTTGCTGGGCCTTAATTGAACTAATTAAGGAGATGATGTACCAGAGGTACATGCTTGTGCGGTATCTGCTTCCTCTGGGGCAGGAGACTTCTTGCAGTGGGAAGCGTGGATCCAATGTGGCCTGTCGGCCAATTTGACGGAGGTTGCGGTGATCAGGAGAACTTGGAATGGACCGTCAAATCTTGGTTCCAGGGTATTTTTCCGCACAAATTTCTTAACCAGAACCCAATCTCCGGGAAGCAGGTTGTGGGTACCTGTATCCAAATCGGGATCTGGAATTGAAGAGAAAACTTGGGCATGTATTTTGTTTAAGGCACTTGCAAGTTCAGTTACATAATCTACTAAAACATCTGATTGAAGCTGTAACTTTTGTGGATAATAACAACCTAGTCTGGGTGCTGTCCCAAATAGAATCTCATATGGGGATAATGAGTGCTTCCCTCTAGGTGTGTGCCTAACGCTGAATAGAGCTATTGACAGGCTTTCTGGCCAGGGCATCTTTGTTTCTTGTGACATTTTTAACATTCTGGCTTTTAAAGTGCCGTTCATGTGCTCTACTTTACCACTACTTTGTGGGTGGTAAGGGGTGTGAAAGGCTAGGGTCACCCCCAGAGCAGTCCAAATTTCTTTAGTCACTGTTGCTGTAAAAGCTGGGCCCTGATCACTTTCAATGACTTCTGGAAGTCCAAATCTACATACAATATCTGTAAGTAGGCGTCTTGCGGTTGTTTTTGCAGTGATATTGGCCACTGGGTAGGCTTCTGGCCAGCCTGAGAACATGTCCACTATTACTAGTGCATATTCATGAGGCCCACTCTTGGGCATTTGGATATGGTCAATTTGAATTCTCTGGAATGGGTACATGGGTTTTGCCAGGTGTTTTGAAGGCACTTTGATTGGTTTTCCTGGATTGCATTTTGCACAAATGACACAGGCCCTGCAGAAGCTGTTGATCAATGTTGTGATTCCAGGTGCTTCATAATACTTTTGTATGAGGGCGGCCATTAAGTCTTTTGACAGGTGTGCAGGCCCATGTGCCCATTGGACAACTGCTGGATATAAATTTTTTGGAAGGCAGAATTTAAAGTTGTTGTAATATATTCCGTCTTTTAGGATACCTCCTTTCTTCTTACATTTCTGGATTTCTTCAGGGGTAATTGCAGCTTGCTGTTCTCGCAAAATTCTTAAATCAGTAGGAAGGGTTTGCAGAGCAAAAATAGGAACTTCTTCTTCTTGTCCGGACACTTCTTCATCCACTTCCTGCAAATCTCTGGCTGCTTGCTTAGCGGCCTGGTCAGCCAAATGGTTGCCCTTTGCTTCATCTGTATCCAACTTCCCATGTGCCTTGACTTTCAAAACGGCCACTTCTTCAGGGAGTAGGAGGGCATCCATTAGTTCTTTAATTGCAGAGCTGTGTTTGACTGGTGTACCGGCGGTGGTAAGAAATCCTCTTGTCTTCCAAATGAGGCCGAAGTCATGTGCCACACCCAGAGCATATCTTGAATCTGTATAGATGTTGGCACGTTTTCCTTTGGAAATTTTGCATGCTGAAGTCAGGGCTTGTAATTCAGCTTCTTGTGCAGACATTGCTGGCGGTAAAGATGATGATTTGATAACTTCATCTGTTGTGGTTACGGCATACCCTGTATGGTATTTTCCTTCTTCATCAGCATACCTTGAACCGTCCACAAACAGGGTAAAATCTGGATCTGGTAATGGATTCTCATGCACAGTTGGTAAGTGCACTGTCTCCATTTTCATCTGTTCAAAACAGTCATGAGGTGTTTCTGGGTCATAATCATTCACTATGACCAGATCTTGAAATTCTTTTTCCCGGAAATGGCGTGGCCATGCTTCAAGAAGATCAGTTGTTGGGTATTTGGCAATACCATTTTCCTGTAGCTGTGTTTCATCCATGGTGGCCCATAACTTTGCCATGGGCCCAAGATCATTCCATGACCTCGTTTTCAACTTGGTAACAGGAATATGTGGAATAGCAGTATCCCAATGACGGTACAGGTAATTGAGTTCTGGAGGTAGTTGGATCAGGACCATGCTATTGCCTTCAGAGTCACAATAGAAATCTTGAGCAGTGAGCTTCACATCAATCCAGTGGTAAAGCTCATCTTCGTAGCAAGGTTCAGGAGTAATGTTTGGCTTGTACCACATGGTACAGAAGGCATAATCCGGGCCTTCACAGAGAGGTGTCTTGTCTTCGTAAAATGTTAAATGTGGATGCATTATTTTCTTGATACATCCACAGAGAAGATAGATGTAGGTTTCATCCGTTACAAATCCATAGTAGATACCCCCCTCAGGGAGTGGAAGAAGAGTGGATGGATTAAGAACTTGACATCTTTGTATGGAAATGTTGTCAGGCAGAAGAAGATGACATTGTAGGCGCAGGTGTCTGGCTGGAGACACGTGCTTGAGCTGGACTTGGTTGATAATGGCAGAGATGTCATGAGAGGCCAAAACAACCAGAGGGTGGCCAAGGACTAGGTCTGCAGTTCTTTCAATGAGTTCTCTTGCAGCAAAAACAGCCCGAAGGCAGGAAGGGGTCCCCCTGGCCACAATGTCCAGTTGACATGAGAAATATCCAATAGGCCTCTGGCGGCCTCTTAAGTCATTAGTTTGGGTAAGAACTCCTGTAGCATGGCCTTGTCTTTCAGAGACAAATAATTTGAAAGGTTTGGTATAGTCTGGTAGACCCAAGGCAGGAGCAGAAGCTATGGCACGTTTAAGAGATTTGAAATTATCCAGAGCTTCATTGGTCAGGCAGAATGGGTCTGACTTGAGTGCATCATAGAGAGGTTGCATAAGCAGAGAGGCTTCTGGGATCCATGCTCTGCAGTAGGAAATGAGGCCTAAGAAGGCATGAAGAGATTTAGAAGTCCTTGGAGGTGGGATATCCAGTACTGCCCTTACTCGGTCCCGAGTAAGGTGTCTGGTACCTTGAGATAGGCAATGACCAAGGAAAATTACTGAAGGTTGGCAGAACTGCAGCTTGAGGAGTGAAGCTTTGCATCCTTGTTCTGCCAAATAGCAAAGAAGACTAATTGAACACTTTTCAGTAGTGGGTATATCATCTCCACAGAGCAGTAAATCATCCACATACTGGAGCAGAACAACTTCTGGGTGTTCAGCTTGCCATGGGTCAAGGATGGTGCACATGGCTCTTGCAAATTGACTTGGAGAATTTTGTGCCCCTTGGGGCATGACAGTCCAGGTATACTGTTGCATTTCATGGGTGAAAGCAAACAGGTATTGGCAGGATGGATCCAGTGGAACACTGAAAAAGGCATTAGCCAGGTCAATGACTGTGAAATACTTTGCAGACTCCAGAGAGCAGAGTGTGAGGGTTTGGTACAAGAGGGGTGTCCAGGACAGTTGCTTCATTGACGGCACGGAGATCCTGAACCATCCTGTACTTCTCACCTTTTGGAGTTTTCTTCTTCACAGGAAATAATGGAGTATTACATTCTGATTTACATTTCACTAGAGCACCCTTCTCCAAGAGTGCTTTGATTTGGATAGAAATGGCTGCAGCCTGTGCTGGTTTTAAAGGATATTGTGGTTTTCTTGGTAACTTAGCTCCTGGAATAAGCTTTACCACCACAGGTGGGACATTTAGGTGACCTATGTCCTCTGGGCCTGAGGACCATAATTTAGCAGGCACCTGTGTTTTTAATACCTCTGGGAAATTGGACCTCGGTTCAACTGCTTCCCCACGGGGTCCCTCTAAATGCAGCATCAGAGGTAGTGAGCACAAGGCTGAGGTGTCTGATTCAGATAGAGGTGTAGACATTTCTACTTGTCCATCTGGAGTGAAGGTGATAGATGCCTGCAGGCGTGAGAGGACATCAGCGCCTAACAGGTTAATTGGGCATGTGGAGGATACCACAAAACGAGCAAGCAGGCTAGTGCCAACTCGTAGTGGAGTTGTTAAAGGACTGTGTCTTGGCTGGCCATCCACTCCAACACAAGAGACATCAATATTTGACAGAAAAGATGGGTCTGGCAGGTCTTGTTCTCGCAGAACACTTCGGGCTGCACCTGTGTCAACAAGGAATGTGGTGGGTTGGCCTTCAATAGGTAAAGTCACTGTAGCAAGTGGCCCCCACTTGTCCCCTGTAGACACTGCCATGACAGGGGTTAATGACACAGGCTTGCCAATTTCCTAATCATCTGGTTCCTCAACTATTGGAACTGTTTTAGTGGCTTTGGGAGCCGGGGCAGGCTTGGGCAGCCTCTTGGGTTCTTTCTTGGGTTCACTTCTAAAGTGTCCCTTGGCCCCGCAATTAAAGCAATGTCCATCCTCAGGTTTGGTGCCTTTTGGGACAGGAGTGGAGCGGGACACCATGAGAGGAGCTGAGGTGGGTCTTCTTGGGGTCTGGGCAGATTCCAGACCTCTAGCAACTAAAAGTAAAGTATCCAGAGGAACAACCTTATATTCAGGGCGTGCAGCAATGATTCCCTTGCGTATGGAATCTTTAACACCTTGGACAAATGCACCAGACAGCATTTGTGAATGGATCTTATCAGTAAGATCAAACCCCAAATCTGTAAACATTTGATACAGTCTTGCATGAAACCTTTCCACTGATTCTCCTTTATCTTGTATAACATCAGTAAGGCCAGCAGCCTGATCTGCAAGTTTGTCCTTAGCCCATTCTCTCAATTGGTTGCAAAAAGTTACTCCGGAGGGGTAATCAACATCACTGGAGAGCAGATCTGTACTGAGGTGGCGGGCCATGCTGGGCCAATATGCATCCCCTGCTTTAATAGCACAAATGCTCAGTAAATCACGCCATGCGGCGGAATAAGTCTTTTGAATTTGAACTATCCCTCGGTAAAAAGGCATAGGCTGCTTTTCTGGGTCAGGGAGTGATTTCATTAAAGCACTAGCTTGAGTGGGGTTAAAGGCAACATATTTAGGAGGGGCCCGTTCTCCCCGACCCTTGTGTCCAAAAGGATTGTAACGGATCACCTGGCACCCCGACTTGGTACCTCCGTTAATGGATGCTCCTAGTGCTTCCTGAGGACTCCAAGCACTCTGGCAGACACCACAATCACCGAACCGATGCAGCATATGAACCTTCTCAAGCATAGGAATGCTGTAGACCATTGAATAGGAACCATACGAATAGGCTTGTACTCCTAGCAGTCAACTGGAACAGCATGCCATAAATCCTTCCCCCCAATAATGAGACGACACATCACTTTGAGGGTAAAACAGGAACTCTGGACTGGCTCATCCAGCCTGGCTTTTATTTCCAACTCACACATACAGGCCACACCCAGGGGGAGGCATAAAAGAACCAATGACATAGATGTTACCTCCCACACATCCCCTCCCCTTAGTGTGACACATAATCCCATTATGCATACAGTGTAAAATATACTTTTACACAACTTTCATAACTTTAAAACCATACATCACATTCACATAAAAATACATATCCACAATCAATCCATTCAGGGGAACAACATATTAAAAAATGGCATGAATCCGACCAGGGGTTCAAAAGTTACTAAAAGTATCTTTTGTTCCTTTCTGGCTGGCAGAAAAACATCCCCACAATGCACCCTGGTTTCCTCCCTTCTGCCCTGGAGTTAATTGGAGAAGTAATCCAATTACCCAGGACTAAAGGCAGACTCCATTAACCACATGGTTGCAAAACAACATAAAACACTTTAAAATACATAAAGTCACATTTACACATAACACACAGACATTTCACCTATCCCCAGATAGCTGGGATCTGCACGCACAAAACTACCGAATAGCGCGCAGATCCTACTCACACAGTACAATTGCCATGGAGCTACAGTCTTTCCCATAGTCTTTCATTATATGAATAGGCTCCATGGTATGGCTATCTGGGGTATCACATTCCCATAAAGTCTGGTCCATAGTCCAAAGGCAAGAGGCGGGCAATCAGCCCCCTCCAAGGACACGTGGCGAGGTCGGTTTCGCCACACTTCTCCCCTTTACCCCCCAGACTAACAGGGTACTTGACCTCCTGCCGGTCAGTGCCCTTGTTAGTCCAGCAGCCCACCCACAAGACAGAAACAGCAGAGCAGCCCACCCACAATAAACAGTTACTACACCTGGGTGAGGGAGAATCTTGTCCAGGTTCAGGTGCCTCACCACGGCTGTGTGGTGGACTGGTAGGCTGCCTTGGTAGGTTGCTGAGGGGGCAGAGACCAGTGGTACTCTGTCCTGTTGCCAGCACTACCACGGGAGTAGTCTGGTTGGAGCCTGGTTGCTGGAGACCGACTGTCTCTCCTTTAAATACACCGCTCTGCTGCTGGAGACCGACTGTCTCCCCTTTAAATACACCGCTCTGCTGCTGGAGACCGACTGTCTCCCCTTGAGTTACACCGCTCTGCTGCTGGAGACCGACTGTCTCCCCTTGAGTTACACAGCTCTGCTGCTGGAGACAGACTGTCTCCCCTTTAAATACACCGCTCTGCTGCTGGAGACCGACTGTCTCCCCTTGAGTTACACCGCTCTGCTGCTGGAGACCGACTGTCTCCCCTTGAGTTACACAGCTCTGCTGCTGGAGACCGACTGTCTCCCCTTTGGCTAAACAGCCCTGTTGTGGGGGGGCAGGACCAACCGTCCCTACCCCCTGTGCTGGAAGTGCAGAGACCACGGTCCCATCTGCACAGGTGTGGGGCTTACAGTCTCCCCCTGGTACGTTAAGCTGCCGCTGGGGAGAGGTGGTAACCAGCTCCTCTCCCATTAGAACACTCTGCCGCTGGGGAATGGAGACTGGGCTCTCTATTCCCTGTACATTAATAATCTGCCGCTGGGGAGAGGTGGTAACAATCTCCTCTCCCATACATACTTCCAGTTTCTGCGGAGGGAGACCGACTGTCTCTCCTCCCAACACAGAGTCCTGCTGTTGGGGAAAGGAGGCTGGGCTCTCCATTCCCTGCTGGATACTCTGCCGCTGGGGAATGGAGACTGGGCTCCCAATTCCCTGTACATTAATAATCTGCCGCTGGGGATAGGTGGTAACAATCTCCTCTCCCATACATACTTCCAGTCTCTGCGGAGGGAGACCGACTGTCTCTCCTCCCAGCACAGAGTCCTGCTGTTGGGGAAAGGGGGCTGGGCTCTCCATTCCCTGCTGGATACTCTGCCGCTGGGGAATGGAGACTGGGCTCCCAATTCCCAACAAATCACACTGCCGCTGGGGAGCGAGGATGGCCCCTTCAGCTCCCTGTAACTTGGGCACAGAGACCACGGTCCCATCTGCGCTGGTGTGGGGCTTACTGTCTCCCCTTGGTGTGCTAAGCTGCCGCTGGGGAGAGGGGATAACATGCTCCTCTCCCTGAACCGTAGACTGCCGCTGGGGAGCAAGGACGGCCCCTTCAGCTCCCTGTAGCTTGGCCGCAGAGACCATGGTCCCATCTGCGCTGGTGAGGGGCTTACTATCTCCCCTTGGTGTGCTAAGCTGCCGCTGGGGAGAGGGGGTAACAAACTCCTCTCCCTTACACACTTTCAGCCGCTGGGGAGAGGGGATAACTGGCTCCTCTCCCTGAATCATAGACTGCCGCTGGGGAGGAAGGACAACACCTTCAGCTGCTTTTTTGTCTGCTAGACCCTGCAGATACGCTGCCGCTACTTTCCTTGTGCTCTGTATGTATTTCTCCTCCGGGGGTTCTGGTCCAAAGAAAGCCAGCAGCATTTTCATCATAGCGTCAAACTCCTGTTGACTGTAACTGGGCGCCATGCTTGCCCTGCCGACGTTGCTTCTTTTGTAGATAGGGGCGCTGTACGGGTACTAGCGTTGCCCTCCCTTTGTAATCCAAACGAACTGTGTCTCCGAGCTGCTTTACCTCACACTAGGACGCCATCCCACCGCTTGCCACCAATGTAACGGATCACCTGGCACCCAGACTTGGTACCTCCGTTAATGGATGCTCCTAGTGCTTCCTGAGGACTCCAAGCACTCTGGCAGACACCACAATCACCGAACCGATGCAGCATATGAACCTTCTCAAGCATAGGAATGCTGTAGACCATTGAATAGGAACCATACGAATAGGCTTGTACTCCTAGCAGTCAACTGGAACAGCATGCCATAAATCCTTCCCCCCAATAATGAGACGACACATCACTTTGAGGGTAAAACAGGAACTCTGGACTGGCTCATCCAGCCTGGCTTTTATTTCCAACTCACACATACAGGCCACACCCAGGGGGAGGCATAAAAGAACCAATGACATAGATGTTACCTCCCACACATCCCCTCCCCTTAGTGTGACACATAATCCCATTATGCATACAGTGTAAAATATACTTTTACACAACTTTCATAACTTTAAAACCATACATCACATTCACATAAAAATACATATCCACAATCAATCCATTCAGGGGAACAACATATTAAAAAATGGCATGAATCCGACCAGGGGTTCAAAAGTTACTAAAAGTATCTTTTGTTCCTTTCTGGCTGGCAGAAAAACATCCCCACAATGCACCCTGGTTTCCTCCCTTCTGCCCTGGAGTTAATTGGAGAAGTAATCCAATTACCCAGGACTAAAGGCAGACTCCATTAACCACATGGTTGCAAAACAACATAAAACACTTTAAAATACATAAAGTCACATTTACACATAACACACAGACATTTCACCTATCCCCAGATAGCTGGGATCTGCACGCACAAAACTACCGAATAGCGCGCAGATCCTACTCACACAGTACAATTGCCATGGAGCTACAGTCTTTCCCATAGTCTTTCATTATATGAATAGGCTCCATGGTATGGCTATCTGGGGTATCACATTCCCATAAAGTCTGGTCCATAGTCCAAAGGCAAGAGGCGGGCAATCAGCCCCCTCCAAGGACACGTGGCGAGGTCGGTTTCGCCACAAGGATCATCGATAGAACGATGAGCTGAGCCTCCAATGAGTCCTGGGATACCCTGTCATCCTCTTCCTCCTCTATTTCTACGATCTGGGCTCTTCTACGTGAGGGGCCCGCTTGAGGTGACAGAACCGGGGGATGGGAGGGAGTCCCAGATGCGGGGGTGGCTTGTGGGTCATAATCTTGGGATAAGTAGTCACCGGGAAGTACCGGCATCAGGGGTGCTGAATGACTGGGGGCCGCCATATTGGGGGCGTGAAAGGAAGCTGCATTGGGGTTAAGGGAAGAAGTGGCGGCCATGTTGGATGTGGGCACATCCGGGGCAGACTGTGCCGTACTGGGCATGACCGGAACCTGGGGAGTGGCTTGGGGAAGGGGGTATGGATAATTTGGATAGGGCAGGGCCATGGGATATGGGAAAGGGTATGGCCAGGCTGGGGAGGGCAGGAGAGTTGGGTGGGGATTTGGGAAAGAGGTGGGATATTGGGCCGGGGTGGGGGCGGGTACGGGAGAGGACGGAGAGGGATTGGTAGGGGTGGGTGTAGAAGGAGGAGCCGGAGCAAGGGAGGAGGGGGTAATTAGCTGGGCGGATGCAGATGGGAGGGTAGGGTTATCAACGGAGAGAGAGTCTAGAGAAGAAATGGCAGATGAAATGTTAGGATTAGGTACAGAAGGTAGTGTAGGGATGGATGAGGATGATGGGAATGTTAGAGACGGGGAAGGGGAAAAGAAAGATCCATCAGAATTCAGGACCGGGCAGACAGGGGAGGTGATGGGATGGGCATCGGGAGGATTGGGAGTGGGGAACATAGTCAGCTGGCTATCACCTATTGCTGACTGAACCTTGGGAATAGACATCCCCTGGGCGCCATTTTGGGGCGCTGGCTGAGGGAATACCCCAGCAACACAGTTATTATGATACACAAACAATTTCACACCTTTGTGATTTATTTCTTCCTCAACCCAACCTTCCTGCTGAATAGCCTTCGCTACTCTGTACCACGCTTCAGCAGTCTTTAATAAATCGTTATCTGTGAGCTTGCCTTTCTTCTCTGTCAGTAATCTACGCCAGCTTTCTGGCTGCAATCTACCACATGAAGGCACAGCAATTTTACACACTTTAGCAATTCTTTCAACACCTTTAACCATTTCCTCTCCCTCTCTGTCTTCAACTAAATCACATGCGAGCCAGCCCCTACCGGGCTTACTCAATTCCTGCCCCATATTCCCCCTACACCAGCGTCCTAGATATAGGGAAAGAAAAGGAACAAGAACGTCTACAATGCTCGACTGCCACTCGAGGAAAGGGTGGGTCCCCCTCAAGTGCGTCTTCCCAAAACGTAGACTAGTCACTGAATCCGCCTACCCGGGGTGGTAGACACGGATTGGAGCGAGGTGAGAAGTGTGTGACCAATCACTTCTCTATCAAGAGAAATAGGAGTGGATAGAGTAATAATATAGGAAGTGTAGAGAAGGTAAAAAGGTAAGGAGAAATCCTTAGAGACAGACACAGGAGTTTGAATGACTCCTAATTAAACAAACAAGACAACAATACAATTGAAATACAGTGCATGCATCACAGTTCAAATAAAATCAACAGTAAACCTTTCCTTTACTCACGTGACCTAAGTCACCTCCCTCAACCTCGTAGTGTCCCCGCTCGGAGAACGACTTCCTCAAGTCTCACTACCAGCGGCCACAGGAAACAGCAATCCTCTCCGACCCGAATCCTGTATAGCCTCCCTCGTTACAGCAGTCCACTAACAGTGGCCACCTCTATCCTCACTCCCGTAGTGCCCCTATGAAACCCACTCATAAGTCTCACTACTACGTGGTGCTGGAGACAAGCAATGCCTGCTTGAATCCGCCCGCCACAAATAAAAGAAAATTGGAATTCCACCAGCCTCAGCGCTCGAAGCTGTGGGTTACCACCTCTCTGCAAGCAGAGTTACGTGCACAATGGAGCTAGCTAGGCTGTCAAAGTGACACAAGAAGGATCACAGGAAATTATGAGTCTACACAAAATCCACAGTTCCAACACTCCTCTTTTTCCATACAGCCACAGCCACGAGGCTCCTAAAAGAGGTAAACAGGCAACAGGACTCCAGGCAAATCCCCCGGGTCCACCCCCCTTTAACCCAAAAGGGGTAAACAAGCAAACAGGCGAACAGAGGACCCCAGGCAAAACCCCCGCAGGTCCACCCCCCCCCTTTATCCCAAAAAGGGGAAAACAGGCAAACAAAGGACCCCAGGCAAAACCCCCGCAGGTCCACCCCCCCTTTATCCCAAAAAGGGGAAACAGGCAAACAATTCAAACACACCCAGGCAACAGACTAAATGCAGGTAAACAAGTGAGTAACGAGACCCCGGGCAAGATATTACCTGTCTTTGATGTCCTCCCGGGAAGCAGTTACAGACACGTGGACGGGTCAATCAAAGGGGCCGGAACATACCGGTGGCTCTGCAGAAGTCTCTACCGTGTACCTGGAGGTGATCAATCTCCTTTCCTTCCCCCCGGATTCCTCGGTCCAACAGCGTCTTCCTTAGGACGGCTCACCGGCCAGACATAGCCCGGGGCCCCACGTTGGGCGCCAAAGTTGTTATGGTACTTTTTAGCAGTAAACCAAAATGTTTAAATGTCTATCTGTTCCTGTCCAAATTAAAGAAAATTGAATTGCGTATATACGCTGAAGTAATTCAGTCTGACACACGGAGTTCAGGTTAAAATAACTTCGAGGAAATTTATTGGCAAGTGAAGCAAGAACGGGCTCGCAGGCCCTTTTAAGAGGCATTTTGCGTCATCATTGATTATCAAGATATCAGTAAATACACATCATTAATTGGATTAATTGTTAAGTGTCTGGATTAGTGTCCACCTATCAATATAATTAATTGGCTCAAAAACTAAGTGGTTAGCTATGTGTCCACCCACCGAGAGGTGGTATTGTTTGGACACGGGTGGGGACAAGGGGCTCAAGCGCCATTTCCCTTAGCATGAGGTTTACTCGGTGGAAAGGGGGGCTTGAGCGTCATTTTACACGATCAGTGATGTCAGGTCTTGTGGTCAGGTGCAAGGTCTCTTATGAATAGAACATTTCATTACTACAGTGTTCTCATGGCCTTCAATTTATACTATGTTACGAGTTAGGGGAAATTCAGCAGTTCCTGAGTTAGTCATGTCTTTATAGAAAATACAGTCTTTGTCCATTGTGTTAGATGTGCTGGGAAATTCTGTCATGTAATGTAGTTTTAAAATGGAGAAGTCAGGTTATGAGGACAAAATGGAGGATTTGTCACAGTATGAAGTTAAAATGGAGTTAGTGCAATAATTCAATACAAGTTCAACAAAGATTTTTAATAATTCTACATCAACATAATTACGTGAACGGGTGTGGACTTACAAGCACATGGGCACCCAGAACAAAGTGAGATCACATCGAAAAGGGCGGAACCCTGAACCAAATAGGAGTAAATCTATATCAGCTGAAAAAAAAATAGGAGCCATAGAAAGCATTGATGGATCAATTGAGAGGTTTATCTGAGACTTGAGGGTCTTGACATCTTGCCAGGTTATTATTCCAGCTGGGTACCTGTTGACTGGTATGTATTGATGGCTTGGATCTTGTTCTTGCCATTTAGCTGGGACTTCAGGACCTCTCAGACTCTCTGGAGGTACTCTGATGTTCTCCTTGCCTCTACCTCATGGTTGCCATGTTCTTGTGGTACCCCCAGGTACTTGTAGATATTCTCCACATCTCCTATCCAGCCTTCTGGTACTTGAAATCCTTCTGTTCTGATCATCTTCACTTTTCTTCGCTAACTGTCACACTGCTGATCTGGGGAGACCTGGTGCACGGTCGGCATGACAGCATGTTGGCACTCGATCAGCGTGGACACACTAAAGCTAAACTTACCTCTTGCCAGGTCTCCCTCCAGTCTCCATGGTAGATCGGGTGGAAATCATGCTGGCATTCTCAAAACCGCTGGTCGCTTCCAAGGGCCTCAAATGAAATTAAAGGAACAGCCTCCATTTTTACGCTAGTGACACAGATGTGCGTGCATCATCACATCATCGGTGTTGTGATGAACTGCCTGCCACCGCGACCGGGTGGGTCCATCAATCAAAGCTTCCTAGCTGACGCTGAGGACCATAAGCACAACACCGAGCACCGTAGCCCCCTAGCCGCCGTATCTTGGCTGGGGGTCTCGCCGTCCCTTCCCACCCTGGATCAAACTCCTGGATCCTGCTCTCAGTGGGAAGAGAGTATAGCCGATAACCCAATTATCTCCAGGCAGGAAAAAAACAAAAAACACATTTCTACAAAGTCCCAAAAGAACCCCAAAACACATAATATCCCCACAAATGTCACATCCCCTGATAGCCCTGATCTGGCTGACCAACATATCCAAAAATCACTCAGATCAGTTCAGGAATACCCTGGAAGGCACAGGTCTACTTTAGGGATTCGAAGTAAAGTTCTAAATACCGAACATAGCCGTTCGTGAGTACAGTCAGTGTATTTCTTTTGTTTGGGAGTTTCTTCTTACCGAACATCGTTCGACTCCCGTTCGAATAGCCTAACATCCCCGGAAGGTAAGCATTCAGCGACGTTCGCACGGTCGAGTGTCCAATTTGAGTTCCATGCACTCGATGACCAAACACCACTCATTGTTGTCACGCCTTATGATGGCCGCCACCATACCATGGGTCTTCCCAGGACCAATCTATGATGTCTCTCCAGTTGTAGGGCTATAGGTCTGGATCTGCCACCCAGCTCTTTTGCTCTGTCTGCAGGGTAAATTGGGGCCGACTTGAGCTGAGCAGGTGCTGGTAGTCCTGCTCCAGATGGATCAGGTCTGGCCCTAGGTCGCCAGCTCTAGGGAGATTCAGTATAGCCTCCCTGTGGTTATATATGACCCAAAAACGTGATACTGTAGCACTAGTGATGTCCCGAACGGTTCGCTGGCGAATAGTTCCTGGCGAACATGGCATGTTCGCGTCCGCCACCGTTTTGTCATCATTGAGTAAACTTTGACCCTGTACCTCACAGTCAGCAGACACATTCCAGCCAATCAGCAGCACACCCTCCCTAGAAGACCCTACTGGACAGCATCCATTTTAGATTAATTCGGAAGCTGCAACCATTTTTGTTTTTTTTAATTTATTGTTTTTTTTTTTTTTTGCATATAAATGTTACCGCAGATACTCCCCCCCAAACACTCTGCATTACTGCAGATACTCCCTCCAGACACCCTGTGTTACTGCAGATACTCCCTCCAGACACCCTGTGTTACTGCAGATACTCCCTCCAGACACCCTGTGTTACTGCAGATACTCCCTCCAGACACTGACACAGAGCAGAAAAGGGACTGTTCCCTTATATATACTCCCTCCAGACACCCTGTGTTACTGCAGATACTCCCTCCAGACACCCTGTGTTACTGCAGATACTCCCTCCAAACACCCTGTGTTACTGCAGATACTCCCCCCAGACACTCTGTGTTACTGCAGATACTCCCTCCAGACACACTGTGTTACTGCAGATACTCCCTCCAGACACCCTGTGTTACTGCAGATACTCCCTCCAGACACCCTGTGTTACTGCAGATACTCCATCCAGACACCCTGTGTTACTGCAGATACTCCCTCCAGACACCCTGTGTTACTGCAGATACTCCCCCCAGACAGAAGAGGACTCAGCCGAGGAGGTTATGGAAGAGGATGGAGTAGGAGGAGTAGAGGAAGTGGCAGCAGGCCTGCCTGCAAGTCGTGGCGGTGTCACCAACTCCTCTGCAGAGCCACGCATTCCATGCTTGGCAGCCGTCAGCAGGTTTACCCAATGCGCAGTGTAGGTGATATACCTGCCCTGACCATGCTTTGCAGACCAGGTATCAGTGGTCAGATGGACCCTTGCCCCAACACTGTGTGCCAGACATGCCATTACTTCCTTTTGCACAATCGAGTACAGGTTGGGGATTGCCTTTTGTGAAAAGAAATTTCGGCCGGGTACCTTCCACTGCGTTGTCCCAATAGCTACAAATTTTTTGAACGCCTCAGACTCCACCAGCTTGTATGGTAAAAGCTGGCGGGCTAATAGTACAGACAAGCCAGCTGTCAGACGCCGGGCAAGGGGGTGACTTTCTGACATTGGCTTCTTACGCTCAAACATGTCCTTGACAGACACCTGACTGTGGGCAGATGAGCAGGCCTGACACACAGACGCTTGGAGACAACTAACTGCTATTCAATCTATAACAGTGAAAACGTTTTTTGGTTTTAAATGCACGCTATTGTGACACCAGATATGAGTGGCAAAGTACACTGGCAGAGGTCTGCAGAGCACACGCTGAAGGCCTGCACACCCGCTTTAAGGACACTGACTGCTATTAGCTTACAATGAAAAACTTTTTTTCTTTGTAAAAGCACGCTATAGAGACACCAGATATGAGTGGCAAAGTACACTGGCAGAGGTCTGCAGAGCACACGCTGAAGACCTGAAACCCAGACACTTGCAGACAACTAACTGCTATTCAATCTATTACAGTGAAAAATAATTTATTTTTAAATGTCAAGCTTAAGCTATTGTGACACCAGATATGAGTGGTGGCACTGGGCAAATGGGCACAGTATCCACTGTGAGCCTGACACAGAAGCTGGCAGGCAGGAAACTGCAATTACATTACACAAAAAAAAAAGCAGACTGATGTTCTAGCCCTAAAAAGGGCTTTTTGGGGTGCTGTTCTTACAGCAGAGATCAGATGAGTCCTTCAGGACTGTAGTGGACACTGAATACCCTAGCCTAGCTATCAATTTCCCTATCTAATCAGCAGCAGCTACACTTTCCCTCCTCTCACTAAGCATGCAGCTTCAGAATGAATCTAATGGATGCTGGGAGGGAGGTGGGAGGGTGTGGAAGGGAGGGTCTGCTGCTAATTTGCTGAAATGTGTCTGCTGACCGTGAGGCACAGGGTCAAAGTTTGCTCAATGATGACGAATAGGGGGCGGATCGAACATTGCATGTGTTCGCCCGCGGCGGCGAACGCGAACACGCTATGTTCGCCAGGAACTATTCGCCAGCGAACAGTTCGGTACATCACTAATGAGGTCTCAAATAGATAGAGGTGCTGGATTTTCTAAGTTAAAACCTATGTTTTAAGCTCGCTACACACAGTCTTGATAAATAAATAATATTTTTTTTACGTTGAAAATTAAGATTTTCCCGCTCCTAGACTATTTCATTTAAGTTTCCCTCCACAAGGTTTCTGCTATGTTTACATTACACATTTCTTCTTAAAAAGTAATTATAATGCTAATAGGACAGATACTGCAGTGTCTGTTTCTAATTAACATATTACATATAATCACTTTTCTCCACCCACTGCTTGAACACTGACCAATAGAAATCTTCACACCTATTAACATGACAAAGGCTATTGGTGGGATACTCAATTTTCATTTAATTAAGGGAGGGGTTTATGGTTTAGTCAGGGCAGTTCTCCTATAAAAGACCATTAGCAGGCTTACAGCCTTCAGAATTTGTCTTCTTGTTGGTTTAGCAGGAACCTCTTGAAGACATTGGACTCCAGGAGAAAATTTCCATGTGTTGAACTTGTGAAAGAGATCACATTTGCCATATTCCAAAGTGAGATCTCAACCCAATGTTGTTTGTAAGATTTTAAAGGTAAGATCTACACTTCCTTATAAACTGATGCATGTCTGAATGGAGTGTTATTTGTAGATAAATTGCAAAGAGTAGGTTAAAATAGTAGAGATGGAAACGGTCTACAGCTCCTCTAGATTGAAATTTGGTAATTTTTTATACAACAAAATTTGTTTACAGTATCTAAAACCTTCTATTTTAGTATTTGGTTAAACAATTAGATGTTCAGGGAATAAAATGTACAAGATTGTTATTCCTGTTGGATGAATAACATTTGGTTCTCCGTATATGTTGGACTAAATGTCACGTAAGTCTCAGCCAACCTTACATAGTTACATAGTAACATAGTTGAAAAGAGACTTGCGTCCATCAAGTTCAGCCTTCCTCACATATGCTTTTGCCTATAACGTGATTGAAAGTTGTATTACACAGTAGGTGGAGAGAAATTTTATAATGTGTAGCTTGGTTTGTAAAACTGGTTCTGTCCTTTAATTCATAGCATATAATTCATTTGGGGTTAGTCAGGACACTCTGGATCTGCAATATTAACAGGTGATTTCTGAACTTTGGTTAAAAGAACAATTCAATCTATTAAATACTGTTTATTGAATTATACATTATATAAATATACAATTAGCATTTATTATTAAAAAAAAATCTATATTAAGTTCTACCTACTTTTACATTTAATGTCTTGATTACATTATACACCTGCCATCTGTTATACAGTCTCTCTAGTCGTATTCAAATATTCCTCAGGTCTATTAACACACCCTATCAATGCATTTTGCTGTCTTTGTACCACTTTCTGGAGGCAGATCTCTCCATGAATCCACTCTGAAGAACTGGTCTTGTCCTCTTCCAAAAACTACTAGAGATACACTGTACCATGCTTTCATTATTTATTTTGTGTTTGCGAAGTTCAACTAATCTTTGGCAGGAGAAAAGGAGTGGGAGAGAATTGTTCTACATGGAATGGGCTGAATTGTCTTGTAGTTTAGGTTTCCACACGTCATAGCTTTAGATTGAAATGTTTTAAAAAGATTATACATCTGTATTCTGATTCAGAACAACAAAACTACAATGAAGATTTATCTTTTCTTATAAAAGATTATAAAACAAGCAGTTTTTAAAACTAATATTTTGCACCCTCAGGTCTACGCTTCAGATCTGAGTAAAGAACCTGCCTTCCAGCTCATTGCAATGGAAAATACATCCGAAAACCAAGAGATCCAGATGATTCCAGAGCAGTACCAGGTTCTTGAAAAGCTTGGAGAAGGGACCTTTGGTCAAGTTTTACTGGCTCATGACAAGCTAGCAGGTACATAGACAGTTTGATTAACCCCAAAGCCTTTGTTGGCACACGTGTGTAATCTAATAACATACAGTATCTACAATAGTTAATGGCTATAATAACATGCACTTTAAGCAGAAATGTCAATTTTTGCCAAACCTTGTGGCAAACTAAAAGTTAGTTGTTGTTTTTTTTTTTTTATTTATTTATTTTTTTTTTATTTCCATTGTATATCTTGCTGTACTGGCACAGCCAAAACAATAGGCAAATTAAATTCATTTCAAGTGTTGCATGCACACACACAGGACTCGGAAAGAAATATTGGAGCACTTAAAGAGAACTGTATTAATAGTATTACATTTAACATCCTCATGTCGCTCCCGACTCATTAATGTTACTATAGTAACTGATTGTTTTTCTGAAAATGGTTTTATCAATTGTCTTGATCATGTTTACAAGGTCGATCAGTGGCGCTAAAACTGATGAAGAAAGAGAGAACCCACCAAGATGCCTTTGTCAAGGAATTCAAGGTTGCGGTCTATCTGTCTCATCACAGGGGTATCATTACAACCTACCCCTACTTCTTTGATACCCTGAAACACTACGTCTACGTCCAGGAGGTGGCAACAGCAGGGACCCTCGAATCCATTATTGTTGAGAAGGTAAGGAGCATAAGCTGTATAATTGCTCCTCATTAGTCTCAGTGGTATTTTACAGCAGATTAGTAACAATGAATCGTCTTGTTAGAATATCTATGCTACTTTAGGCATGGGCAACTTGATACCCTATACCTTATGTATGTACTATAACAATAACTGACATAGGATATTTGCTGCAATTGTATATCATCAAGAACAGGAGGGCCACTGGTTACCAACACCTGTCCTAGCTGCATCTTAGTTAAATAATTATCAATGTTCAAGTTGAATTCATTGAAAAAGTTGAAAACTTTAATTTTAAAGTTTTAATAAACACAGCCATCTCCATAAAACATATAAAAGGTGCTTAATTACATTTACTGTCAACTCTTGCCTACAATTGAAATAGCTAAAATTAATATTCTATTTTCAGCAGCATATATATTTTAGAACTTTAATTATGGCATACATTGATAATTCAACATTGCATGTGTAAATCACTGCTTACAACACAATACTCGAGGCATACTTTTGCTAGAGGAGAGTTATCAGCTGACTTGTTAAAATAATGATTTTGAGAATGATATTGGTAAAAGTTTTTTATTTTTGGCTCTACTGAATATTTTACTTAATATA
Organism: Pelobates fuscus; assembly: GCF_036172605.1. Classification (NCBI taxonomy): domain Eukaryota; kingdom Metazoa; phylum Chordata; class Amphibia; order Anura; family Pelobatidae; genus Pelobates; species Pelobates fuscus. Next base: position 61,213,153 of record NC_086320.1, on the reverse strand, counting down.
CTGAATTTTTTTTTTTCTAATATTTTAGGTTGGGTTACCAGAATACATTGTGAAGCGTTGTGCTGCTCAGATCTCCGAAGCATTGTTTTTCATTCATAATCAAGGGTTGGTGCATAGAGACCTGAAACCAGACAACATCTTGCTTATGGATAAAGAATGCCACGAAATTAAGATCGGAGACTTTGGTCTAACAGAACGTTTTGGTAGATTCATCCCATCGATGTCTCATATAATACCATACATGGCACCTGAGCTTTCTATTCTGGAACCTAACCAATATCTACACTTGAGTCCAAGTATTGATGTCTGGGCATTTGGAGTCACTCTGTATGTAGCTCTCACTGGCTGCTTTCCATGGCTGGAAGCTGTAAACAAAGACCATAAATTCCGGATATTTGCAAGCTGGAAAACATATGGCGAGTTAGACGCTCCCCCTGTTACCTGGCAGAGTTTCACCAGGGAAGCATTGGTTATGTTTTCCAGTTTACTTTCACTGAATCCTTCCGTTCGAATGTCTGGTGGCATTGTTTACAATTACCTGCATGTACCATGGAGATACAAAGAGCTGAATATTAATAGGTGAGAGGTTTAAGCTCTTTGTCAGCCAAGGACAGGAAGCAAAAGCAATGGCAGAGCTTACAGATGTCATGACACTTATATATGGATATCAAGTGTAGTAAAAGGGCCTCATGTCTTCGAGGATGCCGTGTACATGTACAGTGAACGTGAAGGTAGGTTTGTATTTAATTATTTGTTTATTTATAAAATATTTTACCAGAAATAATACATTGAGATTTCTCTCATTTTAATGTATGTCCTGGGCCCACTAACCCTACATCGTTACAACAGGGTACAATAGAATATTCAAAATAATATTAATACATATATAAATTTAATACAGAACAGGTAAGAAATGTAATCAACCATTATTACAGGTTCATTCTGTTTTGAGATATGTAAAGAAGGATTTCTTAAAGGATTTTAGGCTGGGAGGGGATTTGAAAGTGTCTGGAAGGTTATTCCATAATAGCAGTGCTCTGTAGGAAAAAGAGGAACGTAACATTTTTATTTTGTATTTAGGTAGACTACTTAAAGTACTGGTACTGAATCGGAGGTTATAGAAGGTGGGAACAGCCGGGGAGAGCATTCTGCTCAGGTAGGGTGGGAGCTTTCCAAAAAAGCTCTTAAACACAAGGCTGAAAAGATCAAGGTTCCTGTCTGAATTCCAGCAATAGCCAATTTAGCTTTTATTATGTCACAATGGTTGGTCATGTCATAACAGTGTAGCAAAAAGCAGCAGGATGAGTTTTACAATGTAGAAAGTTTATGAAGGTGGATTTGTGATACAGGTGCATACACTACATCCCCACATAGTGTATATCAGTGTGTGTCTTAACCATCCTTTAGCCCCTCTCTAATCCATTTTTAAATACTTCTAAAACTCTGCTTAAAAATAGGAGTAATCACATTACCCATCATTTCATAAATATTTAAATAAACATTTTTTTCTACAATCTGTCCAATAATTTAACATATACCTCCCCCCCTCCTTTTATCTTTATTAGGGGATGGGTGGGGTGGTATAAAATTTAACATAATTGGATATACCCGTTAAGGAAGATTTTAAAGAAATTAATTCCCATATAAAAGAATGCATACATAAATAAGCTGGTTTATTCATGTATCTTGTGCATAGACATATATAGAGTTCTAGTATGTGTGAATTCTGCTTTATACTAGAATTTTCATATATTTTATCTTGTTTTAATTTTTCCTTAATAAAGTTAATTAAGATTTGATAAAAGTTTATTAGTTACAAGCACTTTAATCATATCCACTCTTCCCCTTTTTTCTACATGCCCACTGAATGACATGAACAAAGGACTATTCACAGCCAATCGGGCAGTGAGTGACGTGGAACGCATACATCATCGCTTCCATGACATAATTACGTGAACGGGTGTGGACTTACAAGCACATGGGCTCCCAGAACAAAGTGGGATCACATCGAAAAGGGCGAAACCCTGAACCAAATAGGAGTAAATCTATATCAGCTGAATAGAAAATAGGAGCCATAGAAAGCATTGAGAGGTTTATCTGAGACTTGAGGGTCTTGACATCTTTCCAGGTTATTATTCCAGCTGGGTACCTGTTGACTGGTAGGGCATATGTATTGATGGCTTGGATCTTGTTCTTGCCATTTAGCTGGGACTTCAGGACCTCTCAGACTCTCTGGAGGTACTCTGATGTTCTCCTTGCCTCTTCCTCATGGTTGCCATGTTCTTGTGGTACCCCCAGGTACTTGTAGATATTCTCCACATCTCCTATTCAGCCTTCTGGTACTTGAAATCCTTCTGTTCTGATCATCTTCACTTTTCTTCGCTATCTGTCACACTGCTGATCTGGGGAGACCTGTTGCACGGTCGGCATGACAGCATGTCCGCACTCGATCAGCGTGGACACACTAAAGCTAAACTTACCTCTTGCCAGGTCTCCCTCCAGTCTCCATGGTAGATCGGGTGGAAATCATGCTGGCATTCTCAAAACCGCTGGTCGCTTCCAAGGGCCACAAATGAAATTAAAGGAACAGCCTCCATTTTTTACGCTAGTGACACGGACGTGCGTGCATCATCACATCATCGGTGTTGTGATGGACTGCCTGCCACCCCGACCGGGTGGGTCCATCAATCTAAGCTTCCTAGCTGACGCTGAGGACCATAAGCACAACACCGGGCACTGTAGCCCCCTAGCCGCCGTATCTTGGCTGGGGGTCTCGCCGTCCCTTCCCACCCTGGACCAAACTCCTGGATCCTGCTCTCAGTGGGAAGAGAGTATAGCTGATAACCCAATTATCTCCAGGCAGGAAAAAAAACAAAAAACACATTTCTACAAAGTCCCAAAAGTACCCCAAAACACATAATATCCCCACAAATGTCACATCCCCTGATGGCCCTGATCTGGCTGACCAACATATCCAAAAATCACCCAGATCACTTCGGGGGTTCAGGAATACCCTGGAAGTCACAGGTCTACTTTGGGGATTCGAAGTAAAGTTCAAAATACCGAACATAGCCGTTCGTGAGTACAGTCAGTGTATTTCTTTTGTTTGGGAGTTTCTTCTTACCGAACGTCGTTCGACTCCCGTTCGAATAGCCTAACATCCCCGGAAGGTAAGCATTCAGCGACGTTCGCGCGGTTGAGTGTCCAATTTGAGTTCCATGCACTCAATGACCAAACACCACTCATTGTTGTCACGCCTTATGATGGCCGCCACTATACCATGGGTCTTCCCAGGACCAGTCTATGATGTCTCTCCAGTTGTAGGGCTATAGGTCTGGATCTGCCACCCAGCTCTCCTGCTCTGCCTGTAGGGTAAATTGGGGCAGACTTGAGCTGAGCAGGTGCTGGTAGTCCTGCTCCAGATCCCAATCCAGGGTGGCCAGATGGATCAGGTCTGGCCCTAGGTCGCCAGCTCTAGGGAGATTCAGTATAGCCTCCCTGTCGTTATGTATGACCCAAAAACGTGATACTGTAGCACTAGTGATGTCCCGAACGGTTCGCAGGCGAATAGTTCCTGGCGAACATAGCATGTTCGCGTTCTCCACCGTGGGCGAACATATGCGATGTTCGGTCCGCCCCCTATTCGTCATCATTGAGTAAACTTTGACCCTGTACCTCACAGTTAGCAGACACATTCCAGCCAATCAGCAGCACACCCTCCCTAGCAGACCCTCCCACCTACTGGACAGCATCCATTTTAGATTAATTCAGAAGCTGCAACCATTTTATTTTATTTTTTCAATTTTTTGTTTTAGTGCATATAAATGTTACTGCAGATACTCCACCCAGGCACCATGTGTTACTGCAGATACTCCCTCCAGACATTCTGTGTTACTGCAGATACTCCCTCCAGACACTGTGTTACTGCAGATACTCCCTCCAGACACCCTGTGTTACTGCAGATACTCCCTCCAGACACTCTGTGTTACTGCAGATACTCCCCCCAGCCAGAAGAGGACTCAGCCGAGGAGGTTATGGAAGAGGATGGAGTAGGAGGAGTAGAGGAGGTGGCAGCAGGCCTGCCTGCAAGTCGTGGCAGTGTCACCAACTCCTCTGCAGAGCCACGCATTCCATGCTTGGCAGCCGTCAGCAGGTTTACCCAATGCGCAGTGTAGGTGATATACCTGCCCTGACCATGCTTTGCAGACCAGGTATCAGTGGTCAGATAGACCCTTGCCCCAACACTGTGTGCCAGACATGCCATTACTTCCTTTTGCACAATCGAGTACAGGTTGGGGATTGCCTTTTGTGAAAAGAAATTTTGTCCGGGTACCTTCCACTGCGGTGTCCCAATAGCTACAAATTTTTTGAACGCCTCAGACTCCACCAGCTTGTATGGTAAAAACTGGCATTCTAATAGTACAGACAAGCCAGCTGTCAGACGCCGGGCAAGGGGGTGACTTTCTGACATTGGCTTCTTACGCTCAAACATGTCCTTGACAGACACCTGACTGTGGGCAGATGAGCAGGCCTGACACACAGACGCTTGGAGACAACTAACTGCTATTCAATCTATAACAGTGAAAAAACTTTGTTTCTTTGTAAAAGCACGCTATAGAGACACCAGATACGAGTGGCAAAGTACACTGGCAGAGGTCTGCAGAGCACACGCTGAAGGCCTGACACCCAAACGCTTGCAGACAACTAACTGCTATTCAATCTATTACAGTGAAAAATAATTTATTTTTAAATGTCAAGCTTAATCTATTGTGACACCAGATATGAGTGGTGGCACTGGGCAAATGGGCACAGTATCCACTGTGAGCCTGACACAGAAGCTGGCAGGCAGGCAACTGCAATTACATTACACAGAAAAAAAAAAGCAGACTGATGTTCTAGCCCTAAAAAGGGCTTTTTGGGGTGCTGTTCTGACAGCAGAGATCAGATGAGTCCTTCAGGACTGTAGTGGACACTGAATACCCTAGCCTAGCTATCAATTTCCCTATCTAATCAGCAGCAGCTACACTTTCCCTCCTCTCACTAAGCATGCAGCTTCAGAATGAATCTAATGGATGCTGGGAGGGAGGTGGGAGGGTGTGGAAGGGAGGGTCTGCTGCTGATTTGCTGGAATGTGTCTGCTGACCGTGAGGCACAGGGTCAAAGTTTGCTCAATGATGACGAATAGGGGGCGGATCGAACCACGCACCCCCCCTCTCCTTACCTGTCTCGGCAGCCTCCTGTCCTGGAGCGTTGGCTCTTCCTCTCTCCACTGCTGCTTCAGGCTTTGGGTGCAGTTGCAGGATCCGTCCAGCAGGTGGCGTCTGAAGCTCCAGTTGCCATGGGAACTGCGCTGTAGGTGATGAACTCCTTTTTTCATGCTGCTGTCTCTTCTATGGTGCCGCCAGCGGTTTCTGGGGTGCCGTCAGGTAAGTAATGTTTTCCTGCGCTGGCTGGGGCGCCTGCGCTATGCTGGTTCATGTTGGGTTTATTAAAAAAAAAAATAGATAAATAAAAAAAGTAATTTTCTAAAACCTAAACAAAAAAAAAAACAAATATTCAAAGAGTAGCGGTCAGCCGCGCTCAGTGTAGTACTCTACTGGCGCGACGGTGCGTCCACCGGTGGGTGGGGGGCAGTGCGCTTGGTCCTCAGCGCGGCAATTGGAGGGGAGTTGGGCCTCTTCCTCATTGGGGGCTGCACCACCTCTCCCCTGCGCACTCTCGCAAGGTATTCCCCTTTGGCCCTTGGGGGGGATGCTCTTCCCTTGGGGCACTAGGGGGGGGTAGGACTCGGGCGGCAATGATCTATAGTTCCGTTATGGGAAATTCCTAATACATTGGGAATTGGGTTTGTGGTTCACTATTTTGGAGAGCGTGGTTGGGGAGCGGGCTGTGCGGCGTGGCGCTGTTTTGTTACCAGGACACCACTTGGGCTGCATGTCATACTTATGGTGGCCTGGGTTGGTGGCGCTATGAAAAACATCTTCAGCGCCTTGCGGTTTTGCCCTCTGTAGCGTGGGATCAGATGGACTTAGGCCCCTGGCTCTCCATCGTAAGCCGCCCGGCGGCGCATAAAGGGGATTTGTCCTCCTTTCCTGGGGGGCGGCTCTACCCCAGCGGCCTTGCAGCAATGGCCAGGTTGTTGCAGGGAGTTGAACGTCAGCCTATGTAAGTGGGGTGGGTCATGCTGTTTTAAGCTCAAATGCTCCCATCGTGGTGGGGGCTCACTCTGCCTCCTGCTTTTTCAAGAGGGGTAAGTACGGGGAAAAAGGGGACATGGGGGCGCAGGGCAGCGACGCCAGTGCTCGTAAGTGCGATGTGCCCATGGCTCAACCGCTACTGGAATTGCCAGGCAATGGGGCTCCTGCTGGAGGGGGTCACCCGAGGCTTCGGGATCCCTTTCTCGGAGCGCCCGGCTTCGGGGCGGTGTGGACCTTGAAGGAAAGGTTAAAAGATCTTCGTATGTATAGATTGGTGAAAGTCGAGACGGGGATATGATGGACAGTTTAAATACTTAAGGGGAATCAATACAGTAGGGAGGAGACTATGTTTAAAAGAAGTAAAACTTCCGCAATAAGAATACATAATCTTAAATTAGAGGGGCGAAGGTTTCACAATAATACCCGGATGTATTACGTTAACGGAAGGGTAGTGGATGCGTGGACTAGCCTTCCTGCTGAAGTAGTAGAGGAGTCTAAGTGGGTGTGGGATATGCGTAAGGCTGTCCTACCTATAAGATAAGGCCAGGGACTAATGTCAGTGGTTAGGAAATTGGGCTGACAGGATGGGCCGAATGGTCCTTATCTGCCATCACATTCTATGTTATGTTTCTAAGTCTGTGCTCGAATTCCCGCAGATGGTGCTGGATAAGCTCCTGCGGGAGGTAGCTTTGGGGTGGTTCGCGGGGTCAGTTGAGGCCCTGTCGCTCCCCAAGTTGCAGGTCCCCCTTGGGCCTGGTGCCCAAGTGGGAGGCAGGGGATTTTCGTCTGTTCATTGTTTGCCCTGCCCTCAAGGGGTATTGGTGAAAGATGTCGGGCGTCCTAGGCATCCTTCGATGCTGCGGTACGCATGGTCGGGGCAGTGGGCCCTGGGGCTTTGCTAACGAAGGCTGACGTTGGAGCCACGTTTCGCTTGTTACCAGTTCATATGGATTGTCATTAACTCCTGGGTGGTGGGTTTGTGGTCGGTATTATGTGGATACGTGCTTCCCGATGGGTTGTTCGTTACCTGCTTTTACGATGAGTGCGGCGGCGCTTTCCTGGAGTGGGTAGTGCGGCAGGAGGCAAGGATTGGCTCGTTGCTGCGTTACCTTGATGGCTTTTGTGTGTGGGCCTTCGCTGACTTGTTGACTCATGCTCAACTCGGTGGATCTTTGGGGTCCTCTTGGAGCACGATAAGACAGTGGGGCCCAGTGACGTGCCTTAGCTCCTTGGGTATCGAAATTGACTCTGTGGCCATGGAGTGCTGGCTGCCGCGGGTTGAGGTTGAGAGGGTGTGGCGGTGGCCAGGAGTCTGGGGAGGATGCAGCTGTGCAAGCTGCAGTCCCTGTTAGGGAGGTTATCTTCCGCTGCCAGATCAGGCCCATGGGGCAATTGTCCCGCAGGCGCCTGGTGGCCGCTACTACCGGGACCGCAGTATTTTATCCGACTCTGGAGGTCTGGGTTTTCTTCCTGACCGAGTATATTGGAAGGTCACCTTGGCAGGCGCCGGAGGTGTCCAGTTCGGACACGGCTGACTGGATGCTCTGTCTGGTTGGGGCGATTCTGGGATCGCGCTGGTGTGCTGACATGGTTGGAGGCGTGGTCCGCCTCCGACTTGACCAGGAATTCTTGCCTTCCTGGAGCTTTTCCATTGTAGTAGCATTGGATTTGTGGGGTCGGGAGCTACAGGACCGTCGGGTCGTTATTCACTGTGCCAACCTCGGGGTTGTCCAGGTGATTAGCCAGCGCTCGGCCCCCCCCTTTTTCTCTTTTGGCACTTCCCCTGCTCCAGCGTCTGGTGCTCCGGTGCCCGTGTCTTCATGTGTCGTGTAGGTCGGGTTCCTCTTGGGCCAAAGTACTCCAGGGTATGGGTGAAATGGCAGGCGCGGGAGTCAGAGGTGGGTGTATTTGCGGGTTCACCTGTTTGTTACAAGGTCTGTTGTGACTGCTGGAGCGTTTGGGTTTCGGCGGATATGTCGTCCTCCGGGGTGTCCTTGCGCGTGTCCAGTTTAGTTTTCTGGTTAAGTCCCAGGGTTGGGTGGCTGTCGCCACGGAGTTTCTGGTATGGCATGCGGTGTAGGGCCCGTGCAGGGGTCGGTTTTTGTGGATCCAAAGAGGCCGGTTTTGGGGGCCCTATGGGCACAATTGTGCCAGGTGCTCCCAGAGGTATGCCTCGTCGTTTCTTCATTTCTTTGGGACCATGAGGATTGGGGTATTGGTGGGTCCGAACTGGTCAGCAGGTAGGGGAGGATTCTGTTTGTGGATGTCCGGGATGGTCAGGACCTGGTGTCCTTCAAGACTCGTCCATACAAGATTGACATCCTTTGCAAGGGCAGGTGGGTCCCGCTGGCAGCGGTCCCAGGATTGAACGCCTGTCTGGTCTGGGTGCTCAGGGAGTCCGAGGTACGGCCGTACCTGGCTGGCCCAAGCGTGGTATACGAGGAGGGGAACTTCCTCTCCCATTTCAATTTGTTTGGCGGTCATTCTTTCCGCATTGGCACTGCGACGGAGGCCTCTCGGCTGGGTATGCTGAATCGGGATGTGCGGAGGATGGGAAGGTGGGACTCTAGGAGATTTGTTCCGGTGTGCGGGACGCTGTTTTGCTCCGTTGATTGTTTTTTCCTTCTCGGGGCGGATGATTGAGCACTCGACGAGGAACTATTGGCGGCAAGCATACATCTGGAGTGCGTTGGAGTGCTGCCGCAAAGGGTTTATCCGTTGGGTTTCACGGTTCGTCATAGGTGTTTTGGGGGATGCCCATTTCACCAGGTTTTGAGAAGGAGGCGGCAGATTGGTTGCGGCCGGATGGGGTTCATTTGTCTGGGGTCGGGCTCAACCGTTTTAATCTGGCCATTCGAGAGACCGTGGAACAGGTTTGGTTTGTTTGGGGTCCCCCGCTGATTTTAGGCTTAAAACAGCGGGGCTGTGGCGGGGGTGTGTCCTTGCCAAATAAGGGATGGTTTGGTAGATTAGATGAAAAAGGGGGATAATGGCCGGGTCTCATCCTCCCCCTGTGTCTCATGGTGAACCTGGAGGAGGTACCAGGTTGGACGTGTCCCCACTGGGTTGTAAGTCGACCAGTGGGGAGCATTATGGTTGGGCCCCACCGAGTGGGTGGGGAGCCCTGAAAAGGAAGATGTTTTTATTATGCCGAGGGGGGGAGGTGAGAGCCTTGGGGAAGTTAGATTGGCAAGGACGGTTTCTTTGGTTACTGTATGACTATATGCTAATTGTTTATGTTAATTTATGATAATTATTATTTCGTTATATGTTAAAAGGAGTTATACAGTATTTGGTTGTGTTATTAAATGCTGTGGCCTGTTTTCTCCAAGAAGTTGTCTGTCGTTATTTGAAGGTGTAAGTTATGGTTTTATGGGAATGCTATCCAATGCCCACTACGTACATACATGAAACTGTTCACATCAATAAAGAAAATGGCTACTGTGCACAATGTAAGTTGCATTAGAATTCCATAACATGAAAATTTAAAATTCTTAACATGCAGCCTGCTATGACAATATAAAACACATTTCTTTATATTATTAATGTTATTAATTCATCCATTAAGAGATGAGTTTTATATTGTCATGGTAGACTGCATATAATGAATTTTACATTGTCATGGCAGTCTATTGCAGCTAGCGCAGCAGCCATTTACATTGTTGGAATAATGGAATAGTAGCCATTTTCTTTATTGGTGTGAACTGTTCCAACCCAGAAATACCTGGGGTATTGAATAATTACAGGTTTAAACTGACAGGTTCAGTGACAGGTTTTTATAATAATGACCATCATCCATTTTTAACTCTCCAAGTCATTCAGTCACATTATCCCACACCTACATCGATTGTTGAAGTGAGTGTGGACTGAATGGGTTGGGTGAATAATGCTAGTGTGACTGAATGACTTGGAGAGTTAAAAAATGGATGATGAGCATTATAAAAAAACAAAAACAGTTTATGTTTTGAAAATGCCCATCATCCATTTTTAAACACTTTAAGTCATTTAGTCAGATTACTGGGTCCCCTCCATGCAGACCACACTACCCTAGTTGATGGGGGAATGCAAATGGGACTGAGAGACTTTGAGTCTCGTGTCATCTGCCCTCTGCCCTCAGTTTGTTGGTGCTATCTATGTCCCCAGACAGCTTGACGACGGTGTGGCGGTGCCTTCTCTGTCCCCAAACAGCAGGCAGGTTATGAATGAGGAGCAAATATAAAGCCCCATGTCCTTTTTTTATTTGTGTCCAGTATATGAACAGTGTATTTTTCTTTTTTTTTTCATTTATATTTTATTGTTTTTGAAAACATGAGGGGGTGCAGAAGTAAAAAGGGAATGTTATTGGGGGACACATTGTTTCAACATTGTTACAAATCGCTATTTGTAACTGGCCCTTTAAATGAGAAAGTGCCCTGCTTCCCTGGATTGTGGAGAAGCATGTTTGCCAGCCTCCTGCCTCATGACTATGGCCCCTGGAAGATTGTGCCCCTGAAAATGTATTAACTTTAATTGGGTGTGTATGGCCCTTTAAGAACCGTCTGGGGACATATTGTGACTTTGCTGAACAATGCCCCTTTAAGACTATGTCCCCAGACCGGTAAAATAACTTGCCCCTGGCTTTCTCCCACTTGGTTCAGTAAATAGGGCTTACTGAACCAAGTACCACACAGGCAGACCACCCAGAAGCTAAAGTGTGCAGGCAATTTACCTCCCAGGCTGTGAGGTTACTGCCGGTTAATTGCACGTGGCGGCGGCCATCTTGGTTTCCTCGAATGCGGTCAGCGGTGTATGCTAAAGATTCTATGGAACTGAAATCGGCTACACATTCTGCCGAACACCGCTGACCCTTACCTTCTCCCATACTGAACTTGCAGCTCCAGAGACTAAGTCCCGTTCGAAATGGGACTTAGTCGTTTTTTCGCATGAAATTGACCGACCGCACAGCCCAAATCTATGGAACTGTTTTGGGCAGGAAATTGTGCTTGCGGTCGGTCATAAAGGACTTCCAGCTAACTTTTGATCCACTGGAGGGATTTGGCTGATTTTTGGAAGTGTTTATGTTTGATGTATGCTGAGTCTGAATATGTAACTTTTATTAAAATTGAATGTATGGTTTTAAAGTTACAGTGTGTATGTGAAAACTGTATTTTTATTGTATGTAATAATTGGTTTAACTGTTTATCTGAGGGGAGGGAACCTGTGGGCTGTACTATGCATGTGATTGGTTAATTTCATCCTCCCCCTGGGAGTGTCCTGCGTGTACCTTATCCTAATAAAAAGCAGGCTGGGTGTTCCAGTCCTCAGACCTCTTCTGACCCTCAATACGTAGCCGTGTCTCGTTATTGGAGGGAACTGCTATATCACACTGGGGATTGCTATGCTCTGCATATTCCCCTGAGCTCTTAATCACTTAGCTCTTTTAAGAGCTTGTTCCAGATACGCTCTCCTGGAGGAGAGGTCTTCCCCACACGTTCCTGAATGCTGAAGGTTCATTCCAGGGTGAACGGAAGACGGCGCGGCTCCAGTTAAACTACGGCGGTTGTGGAGCCTGCGGTGGTTGTGGTGTCGTCTGCAGTGCTTGGAGTCCTCTGAGAGCGCTAGGAGCATCCATCAACGGAGGGTACTCGGTCGGGGTACACGGAGCTCCGTTACATTGGTGGCAGCGGTGGGATGGCGTCCTAGTGCGAGGAGAAGCAGCTCAGAGACACTGGTAACGTTTGGAGTTACAATTGAGGGCAACGCTAGCCATTGGGCAGCGCCCCTGGCTACAACAGGATGGCTTCCCTAGGGCGAGGAACAGCATCCTGGGAACACCCAGCAAAACTGGACTATTGGTATAGTCACGTACAGTTTGACGCTATGCTGAAGCGGCGGTTGGCTATCTACGGGCCCCTTCTAACCGAGGAAATGATACCAAGAATGAGGAGAGAACTGGCGGAGTATCTGCAGATGGAAGCAGAATATCGGGCAGTGCGGGCAAAGTATTCCGTCCCTGCGCCCCAACAACAGCGTGAGTTACAGGGGGCCGAAGGTGCCGTCCTTCCCCCCCAGCAGCCGTGTGTCCTACAGAGAGCAGAGACAGTTGGTCCCTCTCTACAGCAACAGGACCATGGTAAGGGAGTGGAGACAGGCGGTCTCCCTCTCCAGCGGCAGTGTGTACCCCAGGGGGCCGAAGGTGCCGTCCTTCCCCCCCAGCAGCAGTGTGTCCTACAGAGAGCAGAGACAGTTGGTCCCTCTCTACAGCAACAGGACCATGGTAAGGGAGTGGAGACAGGCGGTCTCCCTCTCCAGCGGCAGTGTGTACCCCAGGGGGCCGAAGGTGCCGTCCTTCCCCCCCAGCAGCAGTATGTCCTACAGAGAGCAGAGACAGTTGGTCCCTCTCTACAGCAACAGGACCAAGGTAAGGGAGCGGAGACAGGCGGTCTCCCTCTCCAGCGGCAGTGTGTACCCCAGGGGGCCGAAGGTGCCGTTCTTCCCCCCCAGCAGCAGTGTGTCCTACAGAGAGCAGAGACAGTTGGTCCCTCTCTACAGCAACAGGGCCATGGTAAGGGAGTGGAGACAGGCGGTCTCCCTCTCCAGCGGCAGCCTGTGTTTCCAGGAGAGGAGCACAGCACCCCCTCTCCCCAGCGGCAGCTTCCCCCAACAAGGGGAGACACCAATCCTCCAGACGGCGCAGATGGGACCGTGGTCTCTGTGCCTGACCTACAGGGATGCTGGACAGCCTTTCCAGATCCCCAACTACCCTCACCGGGACACCCAGAGGAGGGGGTAAGTACAAATTCCCCTCCCCAGCTAACTCCTAGCGTGGCACCAGGGTTAACGGAGGCGATGCTAACCCCTCCTGACGTCCATGTTCCCTTGACTACTGAGCCGGACTATGGTCTCAGTACCCCAGCGGAAGAGCTGGCAGCTGGACAGAGCGCAGTCGGCCTCTGCCCTACCTTTGTCCCTGGTCCAGAGCCTGATGTCCTGCAGGCTACCCCAGCGGAAGAGCTGGCAGCTGGACAGAGCGCAGTCGGCCTCTGCCCTACCTTTGTCCCTGATCCAGAGCCTGATGTCCTGCAGGCTACCCCAGCAGAAGAGCTGGCATCTGGGCAGAGTGCAGTTGGCCTCTGCCCTTCAAGTACCCTCGGCATGTGGCCTCATTACCACAGCAAAATACCCAGGTGCAGTAATTGTGTCTTGTGGGTGGGTCACCCTTGTACCTGTTTGTTGTGGGTGGGCTACTCTGGCATTTGGTTATTGTGGGTTGGTGGATCGACTAACGGAGGCACTGACCGACAGAAGGTCAGGTGCCTGGTTAGTCTTCCCCCCAAAGGGGAGATGTGTTACAAATCGCTATTTGTAACTGGCCCTTTAAATGAGAAAGTGCCCTGCTTCCCTGGATTGTGGAGAAGCATGTTTGCCAGCCTCCTGCCTCATGACTATGGCCCCTGGAAGATTGTGCCCCTGAAAATGTATTAACTTTAATTGGGTGTGTATGGCCCTTTAAGAACCGTCTGGGGACATATTGTGACTTTGCTGAACAATGCCCCTTTAAGACTATGTCCCCAGACCGGTAAAATAACTTGCCCCTGGCTTTCTCCCACTTGGTTCAGTAAATAGGGCTTACTGAACCAAGTACCACACAGGCAGACCACCCAGAAGCTAAAGTGTGCAGGCAATTTACCTCCCAGGCTGTGAGGTTACTGCCGGTTAATTGCACGTGGCGGCGGCCATCTTGGTTTCCTCGAATGCGGTCAGCGGTGTATGCTAAAGATTCTATGGAACTGAAATCGGCTACACATTCTGCCGAACACCGCTGACCCTTACCTTCTCCCATACTGAACTTGCAGCTCCAGAGACTAAGTCCCGTTCGAAATGGGACTTAGTCGTTTTTTCGCATGAAATTGACCGACCGCACAGCCCAAATCTATGGAACTGTTTTGGGCAGGAAATTGTGCTTGCGGTCGGTCATAAAGGACTTCCAGCTAACTTTTGATCCACTGGAGGGATTTGGCTGATTTTTGGAAGTGTTTATGTTTGATGTATGCTGAGTCTGAATATGTAACTTTTATTGAAATTGAATGTATGGTTTTAAAGTTACAGTGTGTATGTGAAAACTGTATTTTTATTGTATGTAATAATTGGTTTAACTGTTTATCTGAGGGGAGGGAACCTGTGGGCTGTACTATGCATGTGATTGGTTAATTTCATCCTCCCCCTGGGAGTGTCCTGCGTGTACCTTATCCTAATAAAAAGCAGGCTGGGTGTTCCAGTCCTCAGACCTCTTCTGACCCTCAATACGTAGCCGTGTCTCGTTATTGGAGGGAACTGCTATATCACACTGGGGATTGCTATGCTCTGCATATTCCCCTGAGCTCTTAATCACTTAGCTCTTTTAAGAGCTTGTTCCAGATACGCTCTCCTGGAGGAGAGGTCTTCCCCACACGTTCCTGAATGCTGAAGGTTCATTCCAGGGTGAACGGAAGACGGCGCGGCTCCAGTTAAACTACGGCGGTTGTGGAGCCTGCGGTGGTTGTGGTGTCGTCTGCAGTGCTTGGAGTCCTCTGAGAGCGCTAGGAGCATCCATCAACGGAGGGTACTCGGTCGGGGTACACGGAGCTCCGTTACAAACATTATATTCGATCTTCACATCCATTTAATATTTACAACAGCTGAGGTCATACAGGGTGAAGTATTACAGCATACATCATATATAGCATATATTGAGTCGATTTGCGACCATGGGTTGGTTTAGTGCTGATTACTCTTCTGTATGTGTTTGTACAGGGGATCGACCTTAGCTCTGGCCGTGGGTGTGTTTGGTTGAAATAGTCGGTTGAGTATCCTTATGAGCTGTGAAGTTCTCGGTATTTCATTGTGTTGCGTCAGCTTGGGTTCAAGCTGTGTATTGAGGATTGCTAGAACTTCCTGGACTAATGGGTAAGCTGGTGTGTAGGTGGGAACTACCTTAGGGGGGTAGGAACTTGGCGAGGGGATGAGGAGGATGGTAGGTAGTCCAGGGTGGACAAGGGAGGGGTGGTGGGGGTGAGAGTACTGTCAGAGCATAGAGCAGTAATAGTATATGGGTCGCGTCAGTTAGAGGTGGGGATTGTCTAGTTTGTGGCCCTACCGTCTGTTTTGGGGTTTATCCTTGTGTTCCTCCTGTGTCATCTCTCTCTCCTTCCCAGTCCCCCCAATTTAGGTCAAACGTTAGTTTCTTTTGTGGAGAGGTTATTGCCATCCTTTCGTAGACTTTGTATTGGGTGAGTTTAATTTGGAGTTGGGCTAGGGATGGGCATATCTGCGATTTCCAATGCAGCGCTAGTAGGTTTCTTGCTGCCAAGATAGTGAGTGCTGTAATTTGTTTCTGTGCTAGAGTGAGGTGCGGTGGGAGCAGGAGAAGGAGACATGAAGACCTCGATAGTCGGAATGTAGGGATGTGGAGTTGGTCTAGTGTCTGGGAAACGGCAGTCCAGAGCGGTCGGATGCCGACGCACGACCACCACAGATGCTCTAGCGTGCCTACAGACGCCCCACACCTCCAGCAGGTGTCGGGCGTGTTGGGGTATATGCGGTGCAGTTTCTGCGGGGTCATGTACCAGCGGTAGAGGAGTTTTTTATGGGCCTCAATGTGCGTATAGCACTTTGTCCACTTGGAGAGATTATTGAGTGCGCTTAGCCAGTCGCTTTCTGTCAGCACCGTCCCGCAGTCTGTCTCCCAATGGTGTTTGTGGGGATGCGCTGTGGTGGTTGAGAGTTCCTGCCATGCTTTGTAGCAAATAGCAAGTGATTTGGGTTTTGTGGGTGCTGTCCAGCATCTGTTTAGGAGTAGGTGAGAGGTAAGTCTGTCTGCGTCAGGTGTTGGAGGTGGTGTAGGTGCATGTACCTGCAACGCACTTTTTATTTGTAGGTAAGAAAAAGTAGCCCTACTGGAAAGTGTCCATTGCTCCTGTAGAATCGGGAACGGTATCACTCCCTTGGTATCTAGGAGTTGTGAGATTTTTGTCACTCCCGCCATAGTCCAGTCTCTGAGGGGGATGTCGGGTATTATTATCTTTAACACAGAGAGTGGAGATTTGATGTGTAATGTATCTTTGTGTCCTAAAGTGTCCATAAAAGTGTCCCATATGGAAATGGTAAGCTGTGTGGTCGGGAAAAGGTCAGTGCGTTTGGTCCTAAACTTCCTTGGTGTCCATAAGTAGTCGGTGAGAGATGTGGTTGGGAATTGTGTTCTCTCCATGTCCACCCATTGAAGAGTGCCCGGGGGGGCATGTAGGAGCATACTTGTGGATAAAATCGCTGCCCTGTGATTTTGCTGCAGATTAGGGAGGCCCACTCCTCCGAGTCGTGGGGCTGTCTGGAGGAGAGCCAGGGATACCCGGGGTCTCTTCCCCTGCCAGATGTAGGTGCCACATAATTTTTGTAAGGCTTTTTGTAAGGCTTTACAGAATTGGGGAGTGATCCCTAAAGGTATCATCCTGAAGATATAGAGTATCCATGGGAGGATCATCATTTTGTAAGAGTTTATCCTGCCTAACCATGAGAGTTTGGTGTGCTTCCATTTATTCATTTCTACTTTGCATAGCGTTAGCAGGGGCTTGTAATTTAGTTGGGAGATGGCAGAGATCGTGGGTGCTATTTTTATTCCTAGATACGTTATAGAATGTTGTTTCCAGTCGAACTGGTAGGAGGTCTGTAATGTGTCTAACAGGGGCTTTGGCATGTTTATTGGTAGGGCTTGAGTTTTGTCTTGGTTTAGACGGTAATAAGAGACATCGCCAAATTCCTTTAGTAGATTTAGCAGGGGCGCGAGAGATCGTTTGGGGTCCGATAGGGCTATAAAGATATCATCAGCAAACAGCGCTAGGCTGTATATTTTGTTGTGGATATTGACTCCTGGTATCTCGGGGTGTGTTCTGATCTTTTGGGCCAGGGGTTCTAAGGCGAGTATGTATAAGAGGGGCGAAAGGGGGCATCCCTGACGGGTGCCATTGGTGATGGAGAAAGTAGTTGAGAGGAATCCTCCATGTGACACCTTTGCTACCGGGTGGTTGTACAGAGCCATTATGCTATTTATAATGGGTATTGGGAAATTGAATCGCTCCAAGACTTTAGCCATGTAAGCCCAGTGTAAGCGATCAAAGGCCTTCTCCGCGTCTAGGGCGAGGAGGAGGCCAGTTGATCTTTTGGACTCCAGTGTGGAGATCATATTTAAGATTTTCCTGGTGTTGTCCGAGCCCTGGCGTCCCCTGACGAACCCAGATTGGTCGTTGTGAACTATCTTATGAAGGAGGGGTGCTATCCGATTACTGAGTAGCTTCGCATAGAGCTTGGCGTCTCCATTCAGAAGGGATATAGGCCGAAAATTTTTACAATACGTGGGGGGTTTACCAGGTTTGGGAAGGGTAGAGATATGAGCTAACAGCATTTCCTTCGGGAGTGCGCCTGTTTCAGCGCATTTATTAACTAATTGAAGGAACAGTGGTGCTATAGTAGGCGAGAAAGTTTTGTAATATTCGTTGGATAAACCATCAGGACCTGGTGACTTGTGCGCTGGGAGTTGGGAGATTGCGTTTGTTAGTTCATCTAGAGAGAAGGGTTTTGTCAGGGGCGCCAGGTCTTCTTCTGTCAGTTGGGGTAGGTCTAAGTCTTTTCGAAATTTGTCTATTTTGTCTGGGGTTGGTTCAGTCACCTTGGGATCTTGTTTGAGATTATATAGTTCGCCGTAGTAATGGGCGAATTGGTCCACAATGTCTTGGGGGTTCGTCACCTTTTTACCTTTAGAAACATTAAGGAAGGCGATCCTGGAGGCGACATTTCTTTTTTTTAGTTGTGATGCTAAAATTGCACCTGCTTTATTACCGTTCATGAAAAAGTTGTGTTTAATTTTCCTAAGTTGGTATGTGGTTTTGGCTAGCTCGATGTTGTGTAGTTTGCTTTGGAGAGCTAGAAGTTTTGATTTTGTGTTTGGGTGTGGGTCTCGTTTGTTGGCGTGAGTCAGGGTGCGTATTTCGTCTAATAGGTTGGTATATTCAGCTATTCTTCGTTTTTTAGCATAGCTCGCATGTTTTATGAAACTGCCCCTTATAACCGCTTTGTGGGCTAACCAAATCTGTTCAATAGTGGAATCAGCGGTCATGTTTTCCTTAATATAGTTTTGGAGATCTTCCGTTATCTGGGATGCTATGGACGGGTCTGTTAGAAGGGACTCGTTAAGTCTCCAGGAGCCGGATCCCTTATTAGGAAACGCTGAGCGTGATGGGAGCGTGGTCCGACCACGTCATTACCCCAATCGTTGCTCCTTCTATCTGGGTCATTGATGTGGCAGGTATAAGGAATCGATCTATCCTAGAATAACTGTTGTGGGCCGCTGTGTAGCATGTGTGGTCTATGTCAGTTGGGTGTAAGATGCGCCATGGGTCTACCATATGAGCTGATTGTAGCGTGGAGCATATTTTTGTGGTTAGTGTGTTTTTGTGTCTGAGTGTGCTACTCTTGAGTTGGGCGGTAGAAGAAGAGTCCAGTTTACTGTCTAGTAGACAATTCATGTCACCTCCAATGATCACATCCCCATGCTTGTACATATCAGTTAAGGCTAAAATCATCTGTAAAAACTCATTTTGATTGTCATTAGGGCTGTACATATTGATTAAAGTATACGGTGCATTATTCAACATACATTGTAAAATCAAATATCGACCTTTTTTATCGCTAATTTTCCTGATTAAGGAGAATGCCACATCTTTGCTAATCAATGTGGATACCCCTCTTTTCTTAGCCGAATAACATGTGTGGAAATCATGGGGATACCATCTAGAGTTAAATTTGGGCCGAACCTTCCACTGAAAGTGGGTCTCTTGAAAAAAATGCAATCTGGGCCCCGCATTTCTTCGCTTCTTGGAGGGCTAGTCTCCGCTTATTAGGGGAGTTAAGCCCTTAACATTTAGGGACATGAGCTTAATCCCCATCTGGCCGTCTTGGGGGTGCTGTATCAAGGGTTTGTTCATCGACATTGTGAGCCTAGGTGGCCTGAGAATCATGAAATTTGGTATAACTATTACTCTGAACTTGCACAGTACTCTCTGAGGGAGGATAGTGTGGAGGGGAGGGGGAAAACAGGGGGGCAAACTATATACAATATTCCGTAAGTCATCATTTGGTGGCATATGTTGCCTAAAGCAACGGAGAAAGTGGTCTACAAGAGCCGTGGGGGTGTATCACACGACGTGTGGTACTTGGATCTCTGTATAGAGGAGGTCAGTAATAACGTGGGTCGAGCGTAGTGCATCGCTCGCCCGGTGTGGAAGGTGTTTGGGCTTGGGTAGCCTGTGGGTCCTGTCCAGGATTAGATCAAATTCGGACAGGGAAGGAATCAGGGCTTTAAATAAATCCTTGACATACCTAGGTAGATCTTGCTGTGAAATGGTCTCTGGTATGCCCCTTATACGGATATTGTTCCGCCTGCTCCTGTCTTCCTGGTCAGCCACTTTTTCTTCCAGAGATTTTAGTTTGCGCTCCAGGTCTGTATAGGCCTCCGCTATAGAATTATGTGCTTCCACCAGCTCTTCAGTCTTGTCCTCTAGGCGGGTAGTGCGCTCCCCCATGCTGTGTATGTCTGCCCTGATATCCGCTGCCATTTGTTGAATATCAGCTTTAAAGGAGGTTTTGAGTTCTTGCATTATGAGCCTGATAGAGGCGTTTGTCGCTGGGCTGCTGAGCTCCGACATACAGTCTCCTGTGTCAGTGCCATGTGCAGGCGAGTGCTGTCTGTCGGCGCCATCTTGGATTTTTGGCTCCGCGGTTTGCGGTCGATCTAAGTGCGGATTGAGGGTCTTTTGCTTGAATTTTTTAGATTCCATCAGTAGCTGGGGCGTTTACCTGCCGGGATGTCGGTTTTACCGCTCGTTTCGAGGGTTGTTTTCGCTGTGGAGGACGGTTTGATGCCGCTAACCGGGAGAGCTCTGCCTCTGCACGTCTGCTCACATGCGTGGTCAGGACACGCCCCCAACAGTGTATTTTTCAATTGTGTTTACAATGCAATTTCCCTATTCAGAAATAATAATAGTGTAGTGCTATTGGCGGCCTTGCATAATGATGATTTAACATGCAATTTTCATTTATTATTACCTTCGTTTTGTCTGTGCTGGCTTTGAAGCCACAGCACAGACAAAACGAAAAAGCCCTGACAGCTGCTTATCGGGCCAACCTTGTTATCAATTTAAGAGGTATGAGGGGATAAAATTTAGAATAGTATTTTTAGCTTTATATGGTTTGTTTTTCTATTTGAAATTGAAATCTGGTTGCAGGGGCAAGTCCCGTGGTTGCAGTTTAGTTTAGGGGCTCAAGATCTTTAGATCTTTAGATATATATACACACACACACACGTTTTATAATTTCCCCCCCTAAATATGAATGCTGGAGACGCCACTGTGCCCAACCTCATTTCCTAGCAGAACCAAAGCTCAACCTTTTTCGTGATGGAGGCCGTACTGCATCGAATATAGAAAATCTCTATTTTATTTCAGTTCTTGTGTTTGCGATATATTTAAGATTCTGCTAAGACTTATTATCAAATTAAAAAATGTAGATTTTAGTGAGATTCTCTACAGTTTCTTGGACTGAAAATGTAAATTACTTGATATTTACCACATCAGAATTATAATATTCTCTGTAAATTGAATAAAATTAGCACAAGAAACAGTCACTCCAAGATCTAGTTTATAAAACAATAAAAAGAAACTGCTGTTTATTGGACAACAAAATCTGTTAATATGGGCGACGCCAAAACATAATATAATGGGTTGGGGGTAATTTGAATTCAATGAGTCACACAGTTTCAATTCAGCCTAATATTCTAAATTAACCAGCTAACTCAGTTGTAATGCAAATACATCTGGAAAAATAAAGTGCATTACATTTCATATCACACCCGACCCTTTAATCAATGAAGTTGCAGATAAAAATTATTGAATATTCAAATAGTTACTATTATATTCTAAAAATACATCTGCATTAGTTATTTGTCACTTCTAAAGACAGATTTGTGTTTTCAGTAATCACTATAACGAGTATTGCGAACCCCACTTTTAATATACACTATATTTATATACAGGCGGTCATAGCCTGCCCTGGTGAAGGGACTGAATGGGAAATGCGAGAAGTTTCCTCAACTGGTTAGTATCTTGTTAGATAATTACAGGTGTGACAAAATGCCGCCCCCGGTCAAGATGCCGTCTGGAGCCATGGCCCCACTGGACCCTGTGGACCAGCCGACTCTGTATACACACACATACTCATATACTCATACTGAATAAATACATACATTTTACATTGAATACATAATTTATAGCTGTGATAAATTATGTATTTAATATCTTTGGTGGTAATTGGTCACATGGTCACTCATACACTGTTACTAAAGTATACCCTCAATGTCACTTACACACACACACACACAAAATAATCAGCCCCTTAGACTCCATGCTTGTGCTGTGTATGAGGAACCATTCTCCAGTCTGCAGGAAGCTGGCATTGTTTCTGCTGGGGGAGCAGGGAGGCTGTGCACAGTGAGCACAGCCTGCTTCCTGCTCCCTCCAGCATGTGTCCGGTATTTACAGGCAGGGGGCAGCCAAGATACCATTTCACATCTCGGATTCCCGTGCCTGCAGGAAGGGAGCTGGGCTCTCAGTGACATGGAGGGAGCCCAGCGGGTAAAGCAGTTGCGCTGGGGGGTGGCTAGAGAGATGCTCACTCAGCGTTCCAGCCTCAAACACCAGCAGCCCAGCAGGAAACTTCCAGGTGGGCGCCCGCTGCAGGTCGGCACCCCAGGCGAATGTCTTATTCGCCTTATGGTGGCGCCGGCCTTGTTTATATATAATTTAGTAAAACATTATTTCTGTTCACTACAATAACATTTATTCAATTGTCAGGAATGTCTCAAACTCCTAATTTTTCATGAGGTATTCAACCCCTTAAGAACGGAGTCAAATGTACAAATTGTGATCAAAACGGAAACAAAATCTGAAATTTGAAAATATGTCTGTCCAACTGTAATTCACCTCTTTCATAATAAATGCACCCACACTTATTATTTATCATTTTATTCAGGGGAAACAGGGCTTTCATTTAACTTTAAATATTTAGGTATGAAACATAATTTAATATGAATAAAATATTAAAGAATGGGAGAAAATAAGATTTTTTTTATTTTTTTAGTTCTACGTGACATTTTAACTCTGAATGTCATAATACTGTTTGCTTTTACTGCAATAAAATGAGAATTACCCCCATGATGACATATCATTTGCTATAGTAGACAACCCACAGTATTGCAAATGGGGTATGTCCAGTCTTTTTTAGTAGCCCCTTGGTCATAAACACTAGCCAAAGTTAGCGTTAATATTTGTTTGTGTGTGAAAAATGCAAAAAACTAATTTGAACGCCAAGTTTGGCCAGTGTTTGTGGCTAAGTGGCTACTAAGAAAATCAACGTTTCGACCCTAAGGTCTTTATCAAGATCATCTTGATAAAGACCTTAGGGTCGAAACGTTGATTTTCTTCACCGAATAAATAATTTTGAATAAGACCTCTGGAGTGCTCTATCTACTTCCTGCATATATATCCACGCTCTGCAGCACCGAGGCTTTTTGCATTTGAATCTATTTTAAGGTAGAGTGCCAGACTTTGAACATTTTATTTATATATATATATATATATATATATATATATATATATATATATATATATATATTTGAAGGCTTGGCCTGTAGTTGTGGGAGGGGCTTGGTTTCCCTATAAAAGGGCTACCAATCGACTCCCACCTTACCGTTAATGGTCTGGCGAGTCTTAAACGTTTACTTCCGGTTCAGACCGCCATCTTGAATTCTTCTTACCTGTTCCTCGTGGTCTCCTGGTCCAGTGCTCTCCTGGGTTGTCCGGTGCTCTCTGGGCTCTTCTTCCCGCCGCCGGCGTCCGCACAGCTCGTCCGGTACTTGCCGCCGCAAAAAAACGTAAGTTAGGCCCGCGAGGCCTACATCCCCATCCTCATACTCGGAGGTACTACGCCCCTCGGCTAGTGGGCCCGCGAGGCCAACATCACCATCCTCATACTCAGAGGTACTACGCCCCTCGGGCCAAATCATAGCTAGCCGCCTCGCAACATTGCAAAGAGAGGGCCTCACCTGTCACTCCCAATCTTTCTTATGCTTTAATTGGCACTGAGAGGTCAACACCCCGCCACAACGTTCGGTGGCCTCAAACTTCCCCTCGGGCCCTCGCATAGATAGTGCCTCTCAAGCCGCTTGTCAACTAGCAGGGACTAATCTGTCATGCTCAAAAAGCTTAATTGTTTCACCGCTTGGTATCTAGCTAGCCCACCAGTACCCACCAACAAACCCATTACATACGACTAATTATATCAATTTTATAATTTCAGTTATGTCAATAATACCTGATATCCCTGAGGAACTATCACTACCTAGCACACCTGCTAGGCCTGCCACCCCTGGTCCTGGTACAGATGTGAATAGCCCTGCATCCCTTAGATCATGGACCATACC
This sequence comes from Pelobates fuscus, assembly GCF_036172605.1. Classification (NCBI taxonomy): domain Eukaryota; kingdom Metazoa; phylum Chordata; class Amphibia; order Anura; family Pelobatidae; genus Pelobates; species Pelobates fuscus. Next base: position 61,189,414 of record NC_086320.1, on the reverse strand, counting down.
ACGTCTCACAGCAGAACTCAGAAGACGCTGCATCCCTTTCCCAGCTACAGCTAGGAAGGCGGAGTTGTATAGGCTACTGAACGCTACCACTGACAACTCCGAGGCAGGGGAAGGCCCTAGCGGGACCCAAGTACCAGCATTTCATGCTATGATGACGTCCCTTATGGCATCCATTGGCACAATAAGCGACAGGCTGGACAAATTGGAGGCCGGTAGTGCTAGTCAGTCCTCTACAAACACGACGGTCACCACTCAGCCTCTTGCTAATACCTTGCCCGGTAATACCCTGGCGGCTACGGCAATTATAGAGTCTATTGATCCCTCACATATGGTCCCAGCTCACCTTAAAAAGGACATTCTGGAGGGCAAGGACGTTAACCTAGCTTCATTGCTCATTGCCTCCCAGGATGTCCTAGAGAACAGGACCTTTGCTTATGGGGACATTTCGGTAGTCCTAAGGGCTAGAGACCCTCGGCTGAACAAAAAAAACTGACCATCCCAGAATTTGTATTAGGGTTTGGTATCTATAGAGATGTATACTGCACTGTTTACCCAGGGAAAAGAGCTGAGCTGGATGCGTACATGCACAAGATGGAGGATCTGGGGCACAAATACGGTGGTACTGCGTTTTACGATTACCACCGTTCCTTCTCTGCAAAGGTGGCTGCAGCTCTGGCTCAATTCAATTGAAGCATTAATTGGAATAAGTTGGACACTGAGCTATTCTGCAGGCACTTTGCAGGCCTCAGACCCCCAACTTGTGCAGTATGCTCATCAGCAACCCACAGCACACATTTCTGCCCTAATACAGCCGAGGTTGAGCAAAACCAATCAGCAACAAACCTCCAAAGACCTACTAAAGGTTTGAAAGATAAACTGGGAAGAGATATTGTCTTCTTAGGCAAATCCCAAGCGTGTAATAATTTTAATGCAGGCAATTGTGGTTTTAGCTCTTGCAGATTGATGCATGTATGTTCACACTGTTTTAGGGCCCATTCCAGGACAATGTGCCCAAATAAAGCTTTCCCAAAACCCTATCTCACATGCGTGAACCTCAGCTTATTCACCTATTTGCTACATCTACACCCATCACGACATTTCAGTGACTATCTCATAACAGGACTGTCGGAGGGATTTCACACAGGGTTGATACATTTACCTACAGGCACACTGGAATGTGACAACCTACTATCCACACTAGATGACCCACAGCTGGTACATAAACTCATCACGACCGAGGTGAACCAAGGGTTCTTGCTGGGTCCTTTCCTTTCACCACCCTTCACTTCTTGGAGAACCAATCCCATTGGGATTGTCACGGAAAAAAACCCAGGCTGATCATTGATTGATCTGCACCACATTCCTCCACGGTCCCTAGCCTAAATTCCCTCATGCCATCTGAAGAGTTATCACTACATTACGCCACTATCGACCATGCCATTGGGGCCATCATTAAAGCAGGCACGGGGGCATGGTTAAGTAAAACGGATGTAGTGAATGCCTTCAAATTACTTCCCATGCACCCTACACTTTGGCACATTCACGGCATTAAATGGGAAGGGTTATATTATTTCTTCACCCGTCTCACTTTTGGCTCCAAAAGCAGCCCGTGTATTTTTGACACATTTGCAGAGGCTTTATGTTGGTTGTTACTAAATGTATGTAAATGCCCCTCAGTTATTCACTATTTAGATGATTTCCTCACGATTGAGAACAACACACTTCCACCCACAAGTTTAAAACACATGTTGGCATTATTTGAATCACTCACTATCCCAGTCTCCCCACACAAGACATTGGGGCCCGACACTCAGATGCAAGTTTTGGGGATACAACTGGACACCGTACACATGCAGGCTAGCCTCCCTCATGAGAAAATTGAGCGTATCCTGGCAAGCATTGATCATTAACTACGGCAAGGTTGTGACACCAAAAAAGAACTACAATCATTGCTGGGATCGCAGATCGTTTATTTCACACTTACTATCCCTATTTCCACAATTTACCTCAGACACATCAAGTATTACATTAGACAACCATGCGTATGTGGGGAATTTTTCTCACTTCTTGGAACGGGCGAGCCATGTTTATACCACCTCACTCTGACACTTCACCTACACTATGGACAGACGCAGCAGCAAACACAGGATTTGCAGCCATCTGGGGAGACCAATAGCTCGGGGGGCCATGGCCAACCGAGGTCAAATCATTCACAAAATTCACAGAGACCTCAGCTTTATTCGAATTGTACCCCATCGTGGCGGCGGCCGTTACCTGGGGACCACATTGGTCTGGTCACACGGTTAGGTGCTATTCTGATAATATGGCTACTTGCCATATTGTCAATAAAGGCCGGTTATCATCCCTGGTAATTATGAGACTCTTAAGACGACTCACATGGGTAGCAGCCACTTGTCAATTCTTTATCACATGTATTCACGTTCCAGGGTGCACAAACATCGGTGCTGATCACTTATCTCGATTACGTTTTCAGGAATTCTTCACGACACTACCCACCGCCTCCAGACTGGCAACTCCAGACCCACTTTTCAAACACATGATAATGCATTAAAAGCTTTGTTAGATCACGCACGTCACATTTCTCACCTGGCACTTTCTGTAAATACTAGAAACACTTACGATAGAGCATTTCACATATTCAAGAAATTAATCACTGATTTCCACATTAACGACATGTTCACGTTAGAATCAATATTGGGTTTCACTTCCTTTTGCCACATTAACCTTAAACTATCATTTAACACGATAAAACTATACCTTACGGGAATTCAACACCACATGCTTATCCGACAACCCAACGCTACGGGTTTCCTGTCCTCATATCAAATCAGGACAGTACTTAAGGGCATTAAGAAATTAGACGCACATGTCCCCTCAAAACGCCTACCCATAGATAACAACATATTCCATGCACTAGTCAATTTGTTAGATTCCTCTCCTTTTGAGCCCAGGACGAATACGGTAATAAAGACAGCTATATATTTAGCTTTTTATGGATTCCTCCATCCCAACGAATTCACGACTAAGACCATTACAACCCACGATTACTTGAGAACTATGGACTTGGGGAAACAGAACGACCATTGCCTACTCATGTTAAAACAATCAAAAACCAGCACCATAGGTCATACTGTTACAATCCCCTTGTACCCTACTCATAACAAATGGTGCCCGGTACAAAATTTTGACAATTATCTTCACTCACTCCGCAAACAACCTTTACAACCTTTACTCGAACTGCATGGTAATGTTCTGACTACAACAAAGTTTATGCTTTATGTACGTCTGCTGTTGACTAGACTCGGCTTGAACCCTAGTCATTTCTCAGGTAATTCTTTTCGAATCGGGGCAGCATCTACAGCATCTGCTAACCACATACCCCCGCACATCATCAAGACAATGGGACGCTGGAAATCCTCAGCTTACACTCTCTACATACCCAATCCTGTAAAAAAACTAAGACTAGCTTTCTGTGACTTATCTAAATAAAGAGTATTGGTCACCGTATTATGTCTTATAGTATTTTATTTTTGCCCACTTTTTACAGGCCTACTGCTCTGTCGGTTTCGGCACACCACAACCGACTAGTTCCAACCAATTGATATTAATGTTATTATATGCTAAGATTTCTGTATACCGCTTTATTGGCCCGACCACAAATATATATATATATTTGGGGCACCTATATGCTGCCAGCTCCTTGATATATTTGTGCTTATTATATCAGACAGGGTGTCTCTATGATGGTTCATTATCCACTCAGGTCTGTAATTTGCATATGTTGTGTCTCTTATCATATGATGTTCGTATATAGCTTTTAGCTATCTTCGTGAATGATTAGTAGAGTATTATATTTCTCATATATGAGTTATTATCAGATATGCTTTCCCTTTAAGAACAGAGTATCTTTTTATTTGTCTTTTTTGTTAATACATTGATACATGAATATGTGTAAACTCATGCTTTGTTTTTAATTGTTGCCAAGATTGGGATTTGATGTAATAGATTGCACATTGTGTGTGTAGCTGTTTTTTCACTTAGGTGGCACGATCACTTTATTTGCACGTTCCAGCACTGGTTTTTATTCACTTACATCCATCCCTGGCACCATTTATTATTCTATTAGGTGGATAGTTAACACCATTAACTTTCCCCCACATTAGCTTCTATCTTTTGCGCTCAGCAAGTGCTTTTCTTTTTTTGTGTACTATCACTATGGTAACCAGTCCTCTCCGTCGGACGTCCCGATCACATGACGTTCCGTGCGGCTTCCAATCACTTGCGGGTTCTAACGGGCAGACACTCTCCACTTCACTGCTCTATTGGGTAAGTGTAAATTTACATATTTTTATATTTGATATATATACACTTGATTGTTATGCATCTAATGATCTTGAAAAAGACCCGGCAGGGTCGAAACGTCGATTGATTTTTTTTTGTATACCACATATGGAATAATAAAGCACCATTTTTCCCTATACTTGAAGACCTGTGAGTGCATGTTGATTTTTTCGTTTATATACTTGACGCCTAAGATTTGCACCCAGGCAAGATATACATTTTTGCCTTTTCTAAGGAGAGTGCCAAACTTTCATCTTTTTATATATATATATATATATACACACATACACACACACACACATATATATATATATATATATATATATATATATATATATAAGGTATAACTTCCACCTATTCACCCGTGGAAAATATCGATATAAACGTATCTTTTCGGATACTTGCCTCCCTTATGTCACCTCCCAACTTGGTGACCATATACAACTATTGCAAACTACAAAACGACCAGGGATTCAGCTTGTATCACTAGAATATAAACATAAAATACAACATAGTGTAATAAAATTAAAATTTAAATATTCATTTCATGTTTCAAGGTTGCACTCACAAATTGATGGTTTTTTTTAAAGCCCTCAGGTTGCCTCCCCTGTAGTTAGGGGGGTTCCTCCTGTTTGGTTACCACGCCAATTCCAAAATTAGGAAGTCCACACACTCCCAATGGTTGGTAAAAAAGGAAATTTATTGGCTTTGAAGTATAAAAATAAAATGCTATTACTGGTCCTACGCGTTTCGTCTCCCTTAGGAAACTTCCTCAGGAACCAACTATCAAATTACAGTTAAAACATATAATCATATACACTGTCAAAACATCAACAAGTGTACAAATAAGCCTATTTTTCCTCCCCCCTCAAACCCTTAAATATGTTCAAGCTGGGAGTCCATTGGTGGTGTGGTGGGCGTTAGTACACAATCCTCTTCTGATTGGGCTTCCTATCTGCAGTTGAAAGGTATCCCAGCTGTTTCCATTTCATTCAATCTTTTTTTCGCGGTAAAATTTTCTTGTCCGGCTTCACTTCCGGAAGTGCGCCGAAAGAGTTACCCGCATTTATATATATATATATATATATATATATATATATATAAAACATTGGGGATGGTTGCACTCACCTGAACATGCTTAAATGGGGTGCTGCTGGGGGCCATATTATACAATACACAAGATCCAGCGCACTCCCCTATCTACTAAACAGCAACTTCAATGTTGACAGATTTTATTCGTTTTTAAAAGTCTTTTTTTTTAAAAACACCTAATCTAGGCAAAAAAAAAAATAATAATATTTGGGAGTGTAGCCAACTCCTTGGTTTTGCACCCCTCCCTGTTACAGGTGCCTCATCTCAGGTCCCTATTTAGCCTTGTACTGCAGAGAGCCTCAGATGGAATTTTTTTTCCCAAGCAAGTGGGTTAATCTCATAAGAGCAGACATTAGACTGTAGAGAAGTAGGACCTGCCAAAGATGGGGTACATTGACGTTGTGGCAGGCTTATGCAATGTATGATCATATAATGTACCGTAACTAAATCCCCATTATTATTTTTTGCCTAGATTAGGTGTTTTTTTAAAAAAAACTTTTAAAAACTAATAAAATCTGTCAACATTGAAGTTGCTGTTTAGTAGATAGGAGAGTGCGCTGGATCTTGTGTATTGTTTATTGTATGTATATATATATATATATGTATATATATATATATATATATATATATATTAAATATATGATCTAAGTATATATTGTCGCGGCAAGGGTGCATAATTTAGTATTACATTATGAAATATTATCCTTTAATGCCATTTGTGTAGTAAATGGCACAAAAGGATGCTATTGCTGAGGTCAACAGGGGTTACATCTTTTGAAGCTGGGACCCCCACAGAGGTTGGATGACAGAAGGGGAAGTGTGGATGGCATAGCAAGGTTGAAAGGGTTTTACTAATATGGCTGTGGAGTAATCAAGGCTCTGCAAGGTGTGAGGTTCTACACTTGGGAAAAGTCTGAATGTCTCTTCATCCATTTGGCCTGTACCATTAAGTGCTGAGTAAAACTCTTTGAAATGTGGGGCGGGGCCAAGCCAGCATGGCGGCAGGACGCATCTCGGACGAGCTCCTCCACCAATATGCCAAAAAGGGCATTTTACAACCAAATATTAATCGCTACTAATCGCTGAACTACTCTCCCTGATACCCAAGTTACCTGCCTTAGCTACAAAGCGAGAAGGGGGCTGGCGACCCGAGGTACCTGTCCTGCTACACTCGTGGGAAACGCGGCCCGGCGGGCGCCGGGCGGGGGAAACGGCCGATCCCCCGCTTCGAAGAAACCGAGCTGCAGATAAGCATAGACCTATGCCCCGTAACCCCCCCCCTTGGACCGGAGGGGGTGATCCCGGTCCCCCCCAGAGGGCAGCGCAACCCCAGCAATCAAGCTCCTGACTACGGGTGCACCCAGCGGAGGCCATGCCAAAATGGCGGATACCTCATGGCTCCCAGCACCTAACTCAGTGCTCGATGACATACTCGTCCGGCTAGACAAGAGGTTCATGGAATTCTGGCGGAGACTAGACAGCATGATGAGTGTGCCTACCGCTGTACAGACAGCTACTCCCTCACACCAAAGCCCACCGCGAAAGCCTGCAACTCCACCTAGAAGGGGCCACCCCACACGTCGTCTGCACAAACGGCGGGCACAGCCCAAGCGACGGACATCCAGAAGGCCCCACACGAGGAGGCTGACACAGAGATCAGCATTATCTCAAACCCGGCGGAAAACTGCAATCCAGCACTATCACCAGACACCCACTGGACTTACCCTGCAAAGCCCCCCAGGGCGAGGGCCCCAGAAAAAGCGAGACAGACCGCAGGAATCCAGAGGAACAGAAACACCGCTAATGGCGGTCAGCCGCGGCGTACATCACAATGCCCTCAAAACACAGCATCAAGCAATTGGAGCCCGGCGGGGCCTTTCATCCCAAAGAGCCGCGGACGGACTTAAGCATCTACCTGCTGACAGCCTCCCGTCCCTGGGCATCGGCTGACGAAATTCTTTTATTTTACCAGCCCCCATCCTGGCGGATGGAGCGGGACTTAATCTGTGTATATGCCAATATAACTGGATGGACACAACGGTATTCTTGCCGGCTCTCTTATTATCACAGCACACATAATTCTTTGTTTATCGGGATGCTTGCACTTTGCGTGTCACCATTAGCCCACTGTCGACCGGCTCTAAGCTACAAGACGGTACTGCATTGTTACTGTTATTCGTAATCTAAAGTGGCAGTTAATCACTTGCACCTAGCCTAAGTAATTAACACCGATGCTCTTTCCTTAATAGTCTCTCTGCCTCCTGACCCTCATAGCAGGGCTCTGACCAGTAGTAACAAGCATGTCATAGCTCCCAGAGGTTTCTGCCCTGGTATTGTTTCACATGTTGTTTGCATTATTGTTTGTATTGTTTGCCTTTTCTAACTTAATTCTCACCATGTCTACGACTTTGCATAGCTGCGTAGTTATCCCACAACAATTCTGCCAGACATGTAATGCTCAACCTGTACTCTACACTATACTAAAAAAAAAAAAAATGTGCAGTATACTCAAATGCCATGTAACTGATTTGTCTTGTTTAAACAATCTGCCTTGCCAGTGCTGTTGTGGCATTGGGAAAATGTCTGTTAATCTCATGCACACAAAAATAAAGAATTAAAAAAAAAAAAAAAAACCTCTTTGAAATGTAAATGCCATTCTAGCTTTGCTCCAGTATCATACCCAAAGGAAGGACAAAAACATTCATATTTACCCCACAGAATAATAATAAAGCCTATTTTTTTATTATATTTGGAATGGGACAAGCCCAATCTTTTAATTAAGCCTAAACATGAGTTGCACAACTTAAACCGTGTGGCAGGAATTGTGATGTCTGTCCTATTGGATCGCAGGTGGGGCGTGCAACATGTCTATGGAATGGGAAAACAAAAACAAATTCATAGAGGCAATTATTATTTCTGTGGCAGGTACAGTAGAGGGGATAAAACCAAAAAGTTTATATTTGGCTTGCTGTTTCTGGAACAAAGGAGGTGGTCACTTGGAATCACTATAGGTACGCCCCTGGGTGGGGTGTGATAATTCCACAGGGTATATCTCCTGTGATCCTGAAGGGTCGTGTGTACTTGCTTGGGGCCAAGATCTAATTTTGAGTGAGTCACCATCATCCTTCCTTGCCAGAGACCCCCTGGACAGAAGTTGTACTTTGAAATACCTAAGTGAGTAATTAGGACTTCTGTTATTTTATCCTTTTTGTTTTTATCTGTTGTTGGTGTAAATAATTTGTTTATTATATATTGTTATATGCACTGTAACTATTTTTGCTCATAATAAACATTAATTTATTAAGTTCTACCTGTGTCTGGTTAAGAATCACGTTACCTGAAGAGACTTGTTAGTATTTTTGTAATTACATAGATATTGTGCTAAGTAATATTTGGTGGGTTTTATTGTTGATTTACCTGGGGGACCAAGGCACCCCATTTATAAATTGTCTTGGTGGTGGCAGCGTTAACATAGTAATAGTTATATTATTATGTTTAAGTGTGGGTGGTGTAAAAAGGGGGATTTTGTCATTATTTATGGTCTAGTGCAGACAAATAGTGTACATTAACCCTTTCACCACCACAACGACGTCACGCACACTCTTGGAGTAGGGTGCGTTCGTGACATATATTTAATTTTTAACTGTTTTAAACTTTTATTTTACATTTTACACCCAGCAGGGGGACTGCCTGTCATTCCAGGCAGTGCCCCTGCTGGCAATGCTGTGGACGACTATGCCGTCCATGTGATCGGGAGGTTCTCGCAATTACATGGCCCAGTAGGGCAAGATCGGAAGCAGGGGGACTCCCTGGGATGCCAGGTGAGTCCCCCCCACCGCGAGCGCCGGCAACCAGGTAAGTATTAGGGACGGTGTGGATGTTCTATGCCGCCCGCTGGCATTTAGGACTGGGTCCCCAAGGATGGCATAGAACGCCCGCCGTCCTTAAGGGGTTAATAATAAACAATTTTATTCATACATAAAGTAGGTCAGTAATTTGTCCAGATTTAAAATACTAAAATTAATATGTTACAATGATATATAATCTCTGGGTTTTTTTTTTTACCCAGTCTCCATACTTGTTCATACGTCAGATATAGTGTATCCATCCATGCCTTTTTAAGTTTCACTGACTGGGTGCAATACTAGGCCTGATTTAATACCATGCATTATAGGAATGCTGGGCACAGTGAAAGAGGGTTGAAATAGCAATGTTACCATGGGGACCAGGACAAGTTTTCAAAGACTGAAAGAGTGTGAATTGCAGATAAGCTGGTGAGGAGTTTCAAGGAATTTCCATAGGAAGAATTCTAAAGGTCATCATGCCCAACCTCCAATTTTGGATTTCCTTTCCATTTACACAAGATCCACTCAATTTTAAAAAGGAACAATTGCCTGTAATGGGACAAATGTTAGTGTAGCTGGGTGCATGCTCACGGTCATTCTTAGTGTAGTGGTACTATAAGACAGGTATAGCTTTTGGTTAACTCTGTATATAGATAAAAACTGTGGGAATCAAACAGAATCTTCATAATAAAATGTATCTTTAATCACCTCCTAAAGTATTATTTCCAAAATATGTTTTAGGTGAATATTTGCTCAAATGGAAGCAAAAATGAAAAAAACAACAAAAAAAAGGAGTTATCAACTAATTGTAAGTTATGCAGCATGAATGCACACCCTCCATAATAATTGTGCGAGTCATTATGAGAAGTCATACTCACCCACCCAACAGCCCCATCCTGATAATCGATGGAATATACACACTATAGGGTTCATGCAAGATAGATTAGGAGCTTCAAAAATGAATATTACTTGGGGTAAAAAAAAAATACCAATATGTGAAGAAGTATTGGATAGTTTTAAGTCAACAACACAATATATGAGATTTATAGCAGGTTACAGCTGGTAGAATAGTATGGTTTAATATTTAGGCAGGTTATATAATAAAAGGTTTTTTTAAAGCCAGTTGGTTGTCTTTACCACTTAGCTGAACAAATATAAAGTTAAATATATATTTAAAAATATAACACCAATATTTAACAGAAAAATAAGTTTGGTGGAATAACAAAAAAAAATTGCATATTTTTTATGCCAACTTGGTGACTTTTGATTAAAAAGGAAAGGTTTGTTTAGTGATTTACACAATATATTGCAATGTGAAGGACAATCAAAATTTGAGGTCAGGTTAAATTAAGATAGTGAGAAACTATAGACCAATTTCTAATCAAAAAAATCTAATAGCAAAAACAGAATAATATTGCAGTACTCCAGTTTAATAAATAATGCATCTTTCAACCTACACAGTGATCATGTGCAACTTTTGCCCAGAAAAAAAATGGATTGATGAATGAGGTCTCAGAAAGATAGAGGTGCTGGATTTTCTGTTGTTTTAAGCTCGCTACACACACTCTTGATAAATAAATAATATTTTTTTTACATTGAAAATTAAGATTTTCCCGCTCCTAGACTATTTCATTTAAGTTTCCCTCCACAAGGTTTATGCTATGTTTACATTACACATTTCTTCTTAAAAAGTAATTATAATGCGAATAGGACAGATACTGCAGTGTCTGTTTCTAATTAACATATTACATATAATCACTTTTCTCCACCCACTGCTTGAACACTGACCAATAGAAATCTTCACACCTATTAACATGACAAAGGCTATTGGTGGGATACTCAATTTGCATTTAATTAAGGGAGGGGTTTATGGTTTAGTCAGGGCAGTTCTCCTATAAAAGACCATTAGCAGGCTTACAGCCTTCAGAATTTGTCTTCTTGTTGGTTTAGCAGGAACCTCTTGAAGACATTGGACTCCAGGAGAAAATTTCCATGTGTGGAACTTGTGAAAGAGATCACGTTTGCCATATTCCAAAGTGAGATCTCAACCCAAAGTTGTTTGTAAGATTTTAAAGGTAAGATCTACACTTCCTTATAAACTGATGCATGTCTGAATGGAGTGTGATTTGTAGATACATTGCAAAGAGTAGGTTAAAATAGTAGAGATGGAAACGGTCTACAGCTCCTCTAGATTGAAATTTGGTAAATTTCTATACAACAAAATTTGTTTAAAGAAACTAAAACCTTCTATTTTAGTATTTGGTTAAACAATTAGATGTTCAGGGAATAAAAATGTACATGATTGTTATTCCTGTTGGATGAATAACATTTGGTTCTCCGTATATGTTGGACTAAATGTCACGTAAGTCTCAGCCAACCTTACATAGTTACATAGTTACATAGTTACATAGCTGAAAAGAGACTTGCGTCCATCAAGTTCAGCCTTCCTCACATATGCTTTTGCCTATAACGTGATTGAAAGTTGTATTACACAGTAGGTGGAGAGAAATGTTATAATGTGTAGCTTGGTTTGTAAAACTGGTTCTGTCCTTTAATTCATAGCATATAATTCATTTGGGATTAGTCAGGACACTCTGGATCTGGAATATTAACAGGTGATTTCTGAACGTTGGTTCAAAATTTGATTTGGTTAAAAGAACAATTCAATCTATTAAATACTGTTTATTGAATTATACATTAAATATACAATTTGCATTTATTATTAAAAAAAAATCTATATAAAGTGCTACCTACTTTTACATTTAATGTCTTGATTACATTATACACCTGCCATCTGTTATACAGTCTCTCTAGTCATATTCAAATATTTCTCAGGGCTATTAACAGACCCTATAAATGCATTTTGCTGTCTTTGTACCACTTTCTGGAGGCAGATCTCTCCATGGATCCACTCTGAAGAACTGGTTTTGTCCTCTTCCAAAAACTACTAGAGATACACTGTACCATGCTTTCATTATTTATTTTGTGTTTGCGAAGTTCAACTAATCTTTGGCAGAAGGAAAGGAGTGGTAGAGAATTGTTCTACATGGAATGGGCTCATTTTTCTTGTAGTTTAGGCTTCCACACGTCATAGCTTTAGATTGCAATGTTTTAAAAAGATTACACATCTGTATTCTGATTCAGAACAGCAAAACTACAATGAAGATTTATCTTTACTTATAAAAGATAATAAAAAAGCATATTTTAAAACTAATGTTTTGCACCCTCAGGTCTACGCTTCAGATCTGAGTATAGAACCTGCCTTCCAGCTCATTGCAATGGAAAATACATCCGAAAACCAAGAGATCCAGATGATTCCAGAGCAGTACCAGGTTCTTGAAAAGCTTGGAGAAGGGACCTTTGGTCAAGTTTTACTGGCTCATGACAAGCTATCAGGTACATAGACAGTTTGATTAACCCCAAAGCCTTTGTTGGCACACATGGTAATCTAATAACATACAGTATCTAGAATAGTTAATGGCTATAATAACCTGTACTTTAAGCAGAAATGTCACTTTTTGCAAAACCTAGTGGCAAACTAAAAGTTAGTTTTTTTTTTTTTGTCTTTTTATTTACATTGTGTATCTTGCTGTACTGGCACAGCCAAAACAATAAGCAAATTAATTTCAAGTGTCGCATGCACACACAATACTCGGAAAGAAATATTGGAGCACTTAAAGAGAACTGTCTTAATAGTATTACATTTAACATCCTCATGTCACTCCCGACTCATTAATGTTACTATAGTTGATTGTTTTTCTGAAAATGGTTTTAACAATTGTCTTGATCATGTTTACAAGGTCAATCAGTGGCGCTAAAACTGATGAAGAAAGAGAGAACCCACCAAGATGACTTTGTCAAGGAATTCAAGGTTGCTGTCTATCTGTCTCATCACAGGGGCATCATTACAACCTACCCCTACTTCTTTGATACCCTAAAACACTACGTCTATGTCCAGGAGGTGGCAACAGCAGGGACCCTCGAATCCATTATTGTTGAGAAGGTAAGGAGCATAAGATGTATAATTGCTCCTCATTAGTCTCAGTGGTATTTTACAGCAGATTAATAACAATGCATAGTATCTATGCTACTTTAGGCATGGGCAACTTGATACCCTATACCTTATATATGTTATATATGTTCTATAACAATAGCTGGCATAGGATATTTGCTGTAATTGTATATCATCAAGAACAGGAGGGCCACTGGTTACCAACACCTGTCTTAGCTGCATATTAGTTTGGTTAAATAATTATCAATGTTCAAGTTGAATTCATTGAAAAAGTTGAAAACTTTGATTGAAAAGTTTTAATAAACACAGCCATCTCCATAAAACATATAACAAGTGCTTAATTACATTTACTGTCAACTCTTGCCTACAATTGAAATAGCTAAAATTAATATTCTATTTTCAGCAGCATATATATTTTAGAACTTTATGTATGGCATACATTGATAATTCAACATTGTATGTGTAAATCACTGCTTATAACACTAACTAATATTTGAGGCATACTTTTGCTAGAGGAGTGTTATCAGCTGGCTTATTAAAATAATGATTTTGAGAATGATATTGGTAAAAGATATTTATTTTTGGCTCTACTGAATATTTTACTTAATATACTGAATTTTTTTTTCTAATATTTTAGGTTGGGTTACCAGAATACATTGTGAAGCGTTGTGCTGCTCAGATCTCTGAAGCATTGTTTTTCATTCATAATCAAGGGTTGGTGCATAGATACCTGAAACCAGACAACATCTTGCTTATGGATAAAGAATGCCACGAAATTAAGATCGGAGATTTTGGTCTAACAGAACGTTTTGGTAGATTCATCCCATCGATGTCTCATATAATACCATACATGGCACCTGAGCTTTCTATTCTGGAACCTAACCAATATCTACACTTGAGTCCAAGTATTGATGTCTGGGCATTTGGAGTCACTCTGTTTGTAGCTCTCACTGGCTGCTTTCCATGGCTGGAAGCTGTAAACAAAGACCATAAATTCCGGATATTTGCAAGCTGGAAAACATATGGCGAGTTAGACGCTCCCCCTGTTACCTGGCAGAGTTTCACCAGGGAAGCATTGATTATGTTTTCCAGTTTACTTTCACTGAATCCTTCCGTTAGAATGTCTGGTGGCATTGTTTACAATTACCTGCATTTACCATGGAGATACAAAGAGCTGAATATTAATAGGTGAGAGGTTTAAGCTCTTTGTCAGCCAAGGACAGGAAGCAATAGCAATGGCAGAGCTTACAGATGTCAAGACACTTGTATATGGATATCAAGTGTAGTAAAAGGGCCTCATGTCTTTGAGGATGCCGTGTACATGTACATTGAACGTGAAGGTAGGTTTGTATTTCATTATTTGTTTATTGATAAAATATTTTACTAGAAATAATACATTGAGATTTCTCTCATTTTAATGTATGTCCTGGGCCCACTAACCCTACATCGTTACAACAGGGTACAATAGAATATTCAAATAATATTAATACATATATAAATTTAATACAGAACAGGTAAGAAATGTAATCAACCATTATTACAGTTTCATTCTGTTTTGAGATATATAAAGAAGGATTTCTTAAAGGATTTTAGGCTGGGAGGGGATTTGAAAGTGTCCGGAAGGTTATTCCATAATAGCAGTGCTCTGTAGGAAAAAGATGAACGTAACATTTTCATTTTGTATTTAGGTAGACTACTTAAAGTACTGGTACTGAATCGGAGGTTATACACTGCGTGCAGAATTATTAGGCAAATGAGTATTTTGACCACATCATCCTCTTTATGCATGTTGTCTTACTCCAAGCTGTATAGGCTCGAAAGCCTACTACCAATTAAGCATATTAGGTGATGTGCATCTCTGTAATGAGAAGGGGTGTGGTCTAATGACATCAACACCCTATATCAGGTGTGCATAATTATTAGGCAACCTCCTTTCCTTTGGCAAAATGGGTCAAAAGAAGGACTTGACAGGCTCAGAAAAGTTAAAAATAGTGAGATATCTTGCAGAGGGATGCAGCACTCTTAAAATTGCAAAGCTTCTGAAGCGTGATCATCGAACAATCAAGCGTTTCATTCAAAATAGTCAACAGGGTCGCAAGAAGCGTGTGGAGAAACCAAGGCGCAAAATAACTGCCCATGAACTGAGAAAAGTCAAGCGTGCAGCTGCCAAGATGCCACTTGCCACCAGTCTGGCCATATTTCAGAGCTGCAACATCACTAGAGTGCCCAAAAGCACAAGGTGTGCAATACTCAGAGACATGGTCAAGGTAAGAAAGGCTGAAAGACGACCACCACTGAACAAGACACACAAGCTGAAACGTCAAGACTGGGCCAAGAAATATCTCAAGACTGATTTTTCTAAGGTTTTATGGACTGATGAAATGAGAGTGAGTCTTGATGGGCCAGATGGATGGATTGGTAAAGGGCAGAGAGCTCCAGTCTGACTCAGACGCCAGCAAGGTGGAGGTGGAGTACTGGTTTGGGCTGGTATCATCAAAGATGAGCTTGTGGGGCCTTTTCGGGTTGAGGATGGAGTCAAGCTCAACTCCCAGTTTCTGGAAGACACCTTCTTCAAGCAGTGGTACAGGAAGAAGTCTGCATCCTTCAAGAAAAACATGATTTTCATGCAGGACAATGCTCCATCACACGCGTCCAAGTACTCCACAGCGTGGCTGGCAAGAAAGGGTATAAAAGAAGAAAATCTAATGACATGGCCTCCTTGTTCACCTGATCTGAACCCCATTGAGAACCTGTGGTCCATCATCAAATGTGAGATTTACAAGGAGGGAAAACAGTACACCTCTCTGAACAGTGTCTGGGAGGCTGTGGTTGCTGCTGCACGCAATGTTGATGGTGAACAGATCAAAACACTGACAGAATCCATGGATGGCAGGCTTTTGAGTGTCCTTGCAAAGAAAGGTGGCTATATTGGTCACTGATTTGTTTTTGTTATGTTTTTGAATGTCAGAAATGTATATTTGTGAATGTTGAGATGTTATATTGGTTTCACTGGTAAAAATAAATAATTGAAATGGGTATATATTTGTTTTTTGTTAAGTTGCCTAATAATTATGCACAGTAATAGTCACCTGCACACACAGATATCCCCCTAAAATAGCTATAACTAAAAACAAACTAAAAACTACTTCCAAAAATATTCAGCTTTGATATTAATGAGTTTTTTAGGTTCATTGAGAACATGGTTGTTGTTCAATAATAAAATTAATCCTCAAAAATACAACTTGCCTAATAATTCTGCACTCCCTGTAGAAGGTGGGAACAGCATTCTGCTCAGGTAGGGTGGGAGCTTTCCAAAAAAGCTCTTAAACACAAGGCTGAAAAGATTAAGGTTCCTGTCTGAATTCCAGCAATAGCCAATTTAGCTTTTATTATGTCACAATGGTTGGTCATGTCATAACAGTGTAGCAAAAAGCAACAGGATGAGTTTTACAATGTAGAAAGTTTATGAAGGTGGATTTGTGATACAGGTGCATACACTACATCCCCACATAGTGTATATCAGTGTGTGTCTTAACCATCATTTATCCCCTCTCTCATCCATTTTTAAATACTTCTAAAACTCTGCTTACAATCTGTCCAATAATTTAACATATACCTCCCCCCACCCCCTTTTTATCTTTATTGGTGGATGGGTGGGAATGGTATAAAATTTTACATAATTGGATATACCCATTAAGGAAGATTTTAAAGAAATTAATTCCCAAATGAAAGAATGCATCCATAAATAAACTGGTTTATTCATGTATCTTGTGCATAGACTTGGATAGAGTTCTAGTATGTGTGAATTCTGCTTTATACTAGAATTTTCATATATTTGATCTTGTTTTCATTTTTCCTTAATAAAGTTAATTAAGATTTGATAAAAGTTTATTAGTTACAAGCACTTTAATCATATCCACTCTTCCCCTTTTTTCTACATGCCCACTGAATGACATGAACAAAGGACTATTCACAGCCAATCGGGCAGTGAGTGACGTGGAACGCATACATCATCGCTTCCATTACATAATTACGCGAACGGGTGTAGACTTACAAGCACATGGGCTTGGGTACCCAGAACAAAGTGGGATCACATCAAAAAGGGCGGAACCCTGAACCAAATAGGAGTAAATCTATATCAGCTGAAAAAAAAATAGGAGCCATAGAAAGCATTGATGGATCAATTGAGAGGTTTATCTGAGACTTGAGGGTCTTGACATCTTGCCAGGTTATTATTCCAGCTGGGTATCTGTTGACTGGTAGGGCATATGTATTGATGGCATGGATCTTGTTCTTGACATTTAGCTGGGACTTCAGGACCTCTCAGACTTTCTGGAGGTACTCTGATGTTCTCCTTGCCTCTTCCTCATGGTTGCCATGTTCTTGTGGTACCCCCAGGTACTTGTAGATATACTCCACATCTCCTATTCAGCTTTCTGGTACTTGAAATCCTTCTGTTCTGATTATCTTCACTTTTCTTCGCTGTCACACTGCTGATCTGGGGAGACCTTGTGCACGGTTGGCATGACAGCATGTCCGCACTCGATCAGCGTGGACACACTAAAGCTAAACTTACCTCTTGCCAGGTCTCCCTCCAGTCTCCATGGTAGATCGGGTGGAAATCATGCTGGCATTCTCAAAACCGCTGGTCGCTTTCAAGGGCCTCAAATGAAATTAAAGGAACAGCCTCCATTTTTTACGCTAGTGACACAGACGTGCGTGCATCATCACATCATCGGTGTTGTGATGGACTGCCTGCCACCCCGACCGGGTTGGTCCATCAATCAAAGCTTCCTAGCTGACGCTGAGGACCATAAGCACAACACCGGGCACCGTAGCCCCCTAGCTGCCATATTTTGACTGGGGGTCTTGCCGTCCCTTCCCACCCTGGACCAAACTCCTGGACCCTGCTCTCAGTGGGAAGAGAGTATAGCTGATAACCCAATTATCTCCAGGCAGGAAAAAAACAAAAAACACATTTCTACAAAGTCCCCAAAGTACCACAAAACACATAATATCACCACAAATGTCACATCCCCTGATGGCCCTGATCTGGCTGACCAACATATCCAAAAATCACCCAGATCACTTCGGGGGTTCAGGAATACCCTGGAAGTCACAGGTCTACTTTGGGGATTCGAAGTAAAGTTCGAAATACCGAACATAGCCGTTCGTGAGTACAGTCAGTGTATTTCTTTTGTTTGGGAGTTTCTTCTTACCGAACGTCGTTCGACTCCCGTTCGAATAGCCTAACATCCCCGGAAGGTAAGCATTCAGCGACGTTCGCGCGGTTGAGTGTCCAATTTGAGTTCCATGCACTCGATGACCAAACACCACTCATTGTTGTCACGCCTTATGATGGCCGCCACTATACCATGGGTCTTCCCAGGACCAGTCCAGTTGTAGGGCTATAGGTCTGGATCTGCCACCCAGCTCTCTTGCTCTGCCTGCAGGGTAGTCCTGCTCCAGATCCCAATCCAGGGTGGCCAGATGGATCAGGTCTGGCCCTAGGTCGCCAGCTCTAGGGAGATTCAGTATAGCCTCCCTGTGGTTATGTATGACCCAAAAACGTGATACTGTAGCACTACCAAACTCCAGTTCGGCCAAGGCCTCCCATAACAGGCCAGGGCCATTGTAATCCTTGCCCTCGGGCCTGTCATACTCAGCCATCCAGGAAACACGCTGTATTGCATACCACCATAGCGCCTGGTATGCGTCATCGATCCACAGTTCCTGCCCCACCACTCTCTTAAGCTTTGTCACCCATTCATCCAGGGACTGCTCTCCCAGGAGAGGCATCCACAGCGCCACTCATATCTGCAGCCGCTGCTCCTTGCTGGGAGGCTCTCACCCCGCCGACGCTGTACACCCTCCAGGGCTTCAGCCCAAAGCTCTCTTTTAGCGGCCTCTCTGTAGTCCAACATGGCCTCCTCTGATACAGACCCATCCTGTAGGGTCAAGAGGTCCTGCAACATCCAGTGAAACTCCTCTTCAACTGCAAACCCTGTACGGGGGACTAGCTGGTTCCATACTGCTGTAGGCAGGGATGCTGCATGGTAGCTAGCTCTATCCCTCCATTTATAAATCCAAAACTGGTGTCTCCAGGATGCTGCTCCTCACACTAGGAAGCCATCCCACTACTGCCACCAAATGTGACGGACCACCTACAACCCTGACAGAGTTCCTCCGTCAATCGATTCTTCCTAGGTGACACTGAGGACCATAAGAACCGCACCAGACACAGTCAGTAACGTAGCCCCTAGATGCCGTAGCTTGGCTGAGGGTCTCACCATCCCTCCCCCCCCCCCCCCCCGAGCCAAACTTCTGGATCCGGCTCTCAGTGGGTTGGCCTCTCCTCCAAGAGAGTATAGCTGTAAAGCTCTTATACAAGCTATATCACTAACTCTTATATCAGGTCCCTACAAGATAATGAGTCAGATACTGTATTAACCCAATTATCTCCAGGCAGAAAAAAGTCCACCAAAACACACATCCCCACAAATGTCACATCCCCTGATAGCCCTGATCTGAGTGACCAACATATCCAACATATCCAAAAATCACCCAGATGAGTTCATGAATTTCCTGGAAGTCATATTTTGACTGACCGCACGCATGGTTCCATGCCCAAAACAGTTCCAGAGAATTAGGCTGTGCGGTCGGTCTACTTCGGGGATTCGAAGTAGAGTTCGAAATACCGAACATAGCCGTTCGTGAGTACAGTCAGTGTAGGTCTCTTGTTTCGGAGTTTCTTCTTACCGAATGTCGCTTGACTCCCGTTCGAATAGCCAAACATCCCTGGAAGGTAAGCGTTCAGCGGTGTTCGCGCCGTCGAGTGTCCGATTTGAGTTCCATGCACTCGACGACCAAACACCACTCATTGTACTCGTGGCTTAAGATGGCCGCCATCACGTGTTTGAATGCCACTTCGAATGGCTTCGGGAGTTCGGAGTGCCGCTTCGAAAGTTCGAATCCTGTTATAAGTCCCTCCCTTTTATCAATGATTTATATTTTGTTTAAAATGACATCAAGCAGCCACGGACTGCTTGCTGTCGTTTAAAACTGGATATAAATGTATCTTGTATAGAAGTGTAACGAGTACGGTAAGAGTACATGTTAAAAGTAGCTATTTAGATCAGTAGCACAGTCTTATTGGGTTACTGATCTAAATATCTACTTTTTCATATTGCAACAGTTTGTTATACCTTTTGGTTACACGTACTCTTACCGTAGCGCTCTCTCACTTCTATTCAAGATACATATTTTTATATTCCGTTTTAAATGAAGAGCAGCCACTGGCTACTAGCTGTTTAGGTGACATGCCCCTACTACACAGGGGCACCTAATTAGATGAAACCGACGCTAAATATTTACCAGAGGGGTTAAACGAATATTTAATAGATAACAGGCTCAGAGAAAGAAAAGATGAAGAGCAAACCAAAGTGTTTTTCAATTTCTTTGGCTCCTCGTTTTTCTCCCTCTCTTGCAGTTTCCCAACCTGATCCTGAACCAATGCAGCCAGGAGTAACTAACTAAGCTATCGGAGGCTGAGCAGCAATACGAGAGATGTGAGGGTTTGTGTTATTTTGTGGCAAACGAGGTTATCTATGGTTAACATGCCCTATCTGTCCGGATAACGTACACACCTAAGGACCACTAGGGGACCAGCCTCATCATTTTCCAAAGCTCTTATAGATTTTAGAGCAGCAGAAATTTTCATAGAAGCTGAATATAGTCTCTTGCGTCATGTACCACTAAGAGGAAGAGCAACACCTTTGACCGTTAAGGCCATAGATGGTATACCTCTAAGTAATCCTTTGATTACCCAAGAGACCTGTTCCATAAATATCAATAGGCGTTTTACATAAGGAATCTATTATTTTCAGGTTATATCCTATCTATCCTGTCCGATTGTCTTAGATTTCCGTTTGCTTTCTTTACACACCCCTCATATTGATTGGATTCAGGGTGAAGTATTATCTTGGGGTGATTCATGCAGGGAAAGATGCATACAACCAATCATACCTAACAATACTACTAATGTACCTACTGCCACACCTTTATCCACAGAAATACCTTTCCAATGTATGTCCGTTAAAGAGGTGTTCAACAAGATTCATGCTGAAACGTTGCCACCACACAGACCTTTCAACTGTACCATTGATTTATTGCCTGTTACTGTGCCTCCTAGAGGTTGTGTGTATCCACTATCCCCACAGGAAAGTGTAATAAAGGAGGAATATATACAGGAATCCCTCTCTAAGGGTTTCATACATCTCCTCTCCTGCTGGAGCGTTTTTTTTTTTCTTTGTTTCTAAGAAGGAAGGTGACCTGAGGCCTTGTATTGACTACCGAGGTCTAAATAAAGAACCATAAAGAATGCCTATCCTATTATATCAGAGCTGTTTGATAAACTTAAAAGGCTGTTTTTACTAAACTGGATCTCCATAGCGCTTATGATTTAGTAAGGATAAAGGAGGAACATGAATGCAAGACAGCATTCAATAGTAGGAGTGGGCACTATGAATATTTAGTCCTGCCTTTTGTCTTGTGCATTGCCCCCGCTGTATTTCAAAACCTGATCAATGATGTTTTGAGAGATTACATTCATTCATATATCTTGACGATATACTGATCTCTTCCGATCTCGACACACATCACATTCATCTGAAGACAGTTCTACAGACATTGTTAATGAATAGTTATATTGCAAACTAGAAAAATGTCTCTTTGATCAGGCTGAGGTTTATTTCTTGGGTACATAATTTCTTCTTCTGGATTTACTATGGATGCCAAAAAAAAATAGAAGCGGTAGTCAACTGACAATTACCAAAGGTCTAAAAGCCATTCAACGATTTGTGGGTTTTTCGAATTACCTCATTAGATTTATTCCAAGGGTTTTCATCCATAATTGCTGCTATCATGAACCTAACAAAGAAAGGGGCTAGTACACAATCCTATTCTCCTGATGCCTTGTCAGCATTCGACAGATTAAAATCTTTTACTGTTGCCTCTGTTTTTCGACATCCTGACACCTCCAAACCATTTGTTTTGGAGGTTGATTCATCAGAAATATGAGTTTTGGCTTTTTTCTCTCAAAGAGAATCGGCCGACAAACCTCTACATCCCTGTGGATTCTTCTCAAAGAAATTGTCTCCTGCTGAACGAAATTCCGGTATTGGTAATTGCGAACTAATGGCCATCGTTCTAGCTCTGAAGGAATGGAGACACTTTTTAGGGATCCACGATACCGGTCATGATCATAACCGACCATAAGAACTTGGCATATATCAGTGAAGCCAAACGGTTATAATCTAGACAAGTCACGTGCTCTTTATTGTATAGTTTCAATGATATCATAACATGCAGACCAGGTGCCAGAAATACTAAGGCTGAAGCCTTGTCCAGACAATTTGATCAAGAAAATTCTATTGAAGAGGTTATATCTCCTATCACTCCTTCTGAATGCATTGTAGCTACCACTGTCCTATCCTTGTGGTCTTGCTTGTTAGAAAAAAATACAGGCATAACAGACGTTAGCTCCTCTCAAAAAGCCTCCCGATGTATTGTACATACCTGATTCAGAAAGACCTAGTGTTCTTTCGTTATTTCATGACAACATTACAGCAGGACACCCTGGCATCCATAAGACAATATCTGCTAACTCTAGCCCTACATTACAGATCAAAACCCGATTTGGTGGCCTACATTACACATCAAAACCCGAGAGTATATCGCTGCTTGCGTAACCTGTGCTAAAGTTAAGACCACTAGAAACCTGCCTTGTTCATTATGACAACCTTTGGATATCCCAGATGTACCTTCATCACATTTAGAAATGGATTTTATAGTTTATTTACCCAAATCTAAGGCTCACTCTACTATTTTGACAGTCATTGATCGATTTTCTAAAATAGTGCATCTAATCCCTCTCACCAAATTACAATCCTCTTCTGAATTGGCTTTGATTTTTATCAAAGAGGTGTTGCGTTTGCATTGGCTTCCTCAAGAAATTGTGTTGGATAGAAGGAGTCAGTTCATTTTCTAAGTTTTGGAAGAATTTTTGCAGTGAGTTGGGTATCAAAAAGTCTTATTCTTCTGCTTACCACCCACAGTCTAATGGTGCGGCTGAAAAGTCTCTGGAAAACTATTTAAGATGTTTTCTTTCCCATAATCAAGACAAATGCTCTGATCTCCTACCCTGGGCTGAGTTCACACGCAAAAACTCCACACAAGACTCCTCTCGGTTTAGCCCATTCTACATTAAACATTGACGTCATCCCATTGTTATTCCTGATTCTTTTACTAAAAGTGGTATGCCTGTGTTAGATCAGCATCTATTTTCTCTTCAGAATACCTGGGTTCAGATTAAAACCTTTCTGTCCCAAGCAGCTGAACATTGTAAGCATTTTGCCGACAGACGCAGGAGTGTTGGTCCTAACTACATAGTACTACTACTGGCCCTCTACACGTAATCTGCGACTAAAAGTTCAGTCAATGAAATTGGCACCACGATTTGTAGGTCCCTTCCGTGTTTTACAGAAGGTTAATCCTGTTTTCTTTGCCCTGGAATTGCCTTGTGCATTGCGCAAACACAATGTTTTTCATGTTTCCTTGCTGAAACCATTGCTATATAATCGTTACACAATGTCTAATGTTTCTCCCTCTCCTGTTACTGTGGAGGGTCAATGTGCAGGCTGCTCGTCTTATCCGGTCTTTTCATGCCAGGTTTCCTGCTAAACCGCGTCTTGTCCGCCTGGTGGGAGGGCGTATTGTCACATTGCCAATCCAGGGAGGCGGAGTGCCCGCACCCAAATGGCACGGTCACAACCCCGCGCCTTGTCAGCATGACAACGTGTCTAAGCTCGATCAGCACAGACACACTAAAACTATAGATAAATTATAAATACAGATAAACTTACCTCTTTCTGGACCTCTTCCGCTCTCCACGCTACATCGCGTCGGTGTTCTTACAAATTTTGACCACTTCCGAGGGCCACAATTTAAAGGCACAACCTCAGTTTTTTTTTATGCTTGTGACGCAGACTTGCTTGCATCATCATGCCATCGCAGTACACGCACGTTTTGGCATCACCAGGTCTCCATAACCAATTAGAGCACTATCTGGGCTATTTAAACTCCCTGGCCCATTTGTTTGATGCCCTGTCGTGGTTTCCATTAGTTGGGTTTATCCGTGAGCGCGTGATATATTTCTGGTAATTCGGGCATTTTGACCTTGGCTTGTCGTGGACTTTTCTCCTTTCTATTGTCCTTTCTATTGTCCCTGACCTTTGGCTCTTCTTAACGTTCTTTCTGTCTTCTTTATGCCAGACCTCAGCTTGTCTTGTACTACTCTACTGGCATTTAATTCGGTCCGGTAAGAGGCTTACTGTCTTTTCATATTTGTTGTCCTTGTCTTTGCTTGTTGGATCCGATCTGTCATTGACACTATCATCCTTCCACACTTATCTAGTCTGAATGACATTGCGATGTATTTGCTGTATATCCTAGTTAGGTGGATCAGTGAGTCAATGGCATGCTCATTCACGACATACAGCTTGATAGAAACATAGAATGTGACAGCAGATAAGAACCATTCGGCACATCTAGTCTGCCCAATTTTCTAAATAATTGAATTAGTCCCTGGCCTTATGCCTATCCCACGCATGCTTAAACTCCTTTACTGTGTTAACCTCTACCACTTCAGCTAGAAGGCTAGTCCATGCATCCACTACCCTCTCAGTAAAGTAATACTTCCTGATTTTATTTTTAAACCGTTGTCCCTCTAATTTAATGTCCTCTTGTTGTGGCAGATTTTCTTCTTTTAAATATAGTCTCCTCCTTTAATGTGTTCATTTCCTTTATGTATTTAAATGTTTCTATCATATCCCCCCTGTCTCGTCTTTCCTCCAAGCTATACATGTTAAGATCCTTTAACCTTTCCTGGTAAGTTTTATCCTGCAATCCATGAACCAGTTTAGTAGCCCTTCTCTGAACTCTCTCTAAGGTATCAATATCCTTCTGAAGATACGGTCTCCAGTACTGCGTACAATACTCCAAGTGAGGTCTCACCAGTGTTCTGTACAATGGCATGAGCACTTCCCTCTTTCTACTGCTAATACCTCTCCCTATACAACCAAGCATTCTGCTAGCATTTCCTGCTGCTCTATTACATTGTCTGCCTACCTTTAAGTCCTCAGAAATAATCACCCCTAAATCCCTTTCCTCAGATGTTGAGGTTAGGAGTCTATCAAATATTATGTACTCTGCCCTTGGGTTTTTACATCCAAGCTGCATTCTCTTGCACTTATCCACATTAAATGTCAGTTGCCACAACTCTGACCATTTTTCTAGTTTACCTAAATCATTAGCCATTTGGCTTATCCCTCCTGGAACATCAACCCTGTTACATATCTTCTGCAATATCACTAATAAAAATATTAAAGAGAATGGGTCCAAGTACAGATCCCTGAGGTACCCCACTGGTGACAAGCCCAAGCTTCGAATAAACTCCATTGACTACAACCCTCTGTTGCCTGTCACTCAGCCACTGCCTTACCCATTCAACAATATTGGAATCCAAACTTAAATATTGCAGTTTATTGATAAGCCTTACTGAAATCTAGGTAAGCAATGTCTACTGCACCACCCTGATCTATAATTTGTTACCCAATCAAAAAAATCAATAAGATTAGTTTGGCATGATCTCCCTGAAGTAAACCCATGTTGTCTCTGATCTTGAAATACATGTGTATTTAGATGTTCAACAATCCTATCCTTTAACATGGTTTCCATCACTTTCCCCACTACTGAAGTAAGGCTTACTGGCCTATAGTTGCCCGACTCCTCCCTATTACGTTTCTTGTGAATGGGCACAACATTCGCCAACTTCCAATCTTCTGGGACTACTCCTGTTATCAATGATTGGTTAAATAAATCGGTTAATGGTTTTGCTAGTACACATCTAAGCTCTTTTAATAGCTTTGGGTGTATTCCATCAGGTCCCATTGACTTATTTGTCTTTACAGAGGAAGAGGTTCTATTTCAACTGTCAAAAGTAAACTCACGTGTAATAAATGACTCATTTATCCTTTTTCTTAACTGAGGTTCCTTTCCTTAATTTTCATCTGTAAATACCGAACAAAAATATTCATTGAGGCAGTCAGTTAGACCTTTATCCTCTTCTAAATACCTTCCTTCTTTTGTTTTTAATCTAACTAATCCTTGTTTTATTTTATTTTCTCATTTATGTATCTAAAAAAGGCTTTGTCCCCCTTTTTTACTGACTGTGCTATTTCCTCTTCTGTGTGTGATTTGGAAGCTCTTATAACTTGCTTAGCCTCTCTCTGCCTAATCTTATAGATTATTCTGTCTTCCTCACTCTGGTTTTTTTTTATAATTACTAAATGCTAACTTTTTGTTTTTTACTATTTGGGCCACATCTGCGGAGTATCACAGTGGTTTCTTGAATTTTTTTACTTTTTTTTTTAATTTGACAATTTTTATTTTTATTGCATAAAGGGTAAAAGAATAAGGTGGTACAAAAATAAAGAGAAGGTGGGGGTTACATCTATTGTATTGGTTTATACAGATTTGTACAAAGCAAATTATGTCTCTCAATGTTGTATATATATTTGTACAGTTTTGCACATTTCTACAGGGTGTAACATTGTTTTGAATAGGACCCCTTCCGTTCACGTTCACAACATGAGCGGGACATTTGTACATAACCTGGGAGTAAAGTCAGGTGTGCAGTCTTTCCAAAGCTCTTGCTTGGGTCTGTGAGTCTTATGCTGGAGTGGGGCCTAGAGGGCAAATGCAAATGGAGGGAGGGATAGGGGGGGAGGGGTGGGGGTGGGGGTGGGGAGGAGGAATGTTCCAGTCTGAGTGAAGTTTTTATCGGTAGGGTCCATTAGGTACTCTCCACGGGTTCAGCCCCGTTGTCCATGTTTCGTCTCCTATCTCCCAGTAGTCAGTAGACGGGTGTCCTCACATTGTGACATTGAATGTTTGTGCTCCCTTTCTGCTAATTTTAGTGTGTAGTTCTCTCAGCCCATGTTCTCCAAACTTCCCTTTTCCAGGATTGGCATTTTGTCATGGGGACAATAAGTGTTTCGTAGCTCCCTACCGTAGATATATACTTAGTCAGTTCCTGCATAGTTGCTACGGTTGTGGAAAGCCAATTCCTGGCGATATGTGTCAAGGCAGCAATTTGAATATGGTGTATCAAATATCTGTCGGCTGGGGGGTATTGGTCTCCGTACATAAACAGTAGGAGAGAGGCTGGGGAGTTGGGGACTGTGATACCTGTGTGCGAGTGGATGAGGGAGAGAACTTCTTTCCAGTAGCTCTGTATGATGTCACAGCCCCACCATATGTGTAGGAAAGTGCCCGTATCTTTATGACATCTCCAGCAGGTACTTGAGTGGGTTGGCAATATTTTAGCTAGGCGTGTGGGGACCATGTACCACCTATAAGCGATTTTGCGCATGAGTTCCATATGGGCTGCGCAGGCTGATCTGTCCTTGTAGCTGTTGATGGCTTTGAGCCAGGTGGTCTCAGGGATGTGGTGGCCTATATCTGTTTCCCAAGCTTTGGCCCATGGGAGGTGGCAAAGTTCTGTGTTGGTGTTCAGGAGCATGTAGATAGCGGATATGGGGCCCTTGGCAGGTGCACCTGCGATCAGGTGTTTCTCAAATTGTGTAAGGATGGGCGTTTGGGGGACTGGTGTTGGGATCTTTACATGTGCGTGCCACCAGGATCAGAGTTGTCTATACGAGAAGTGTGCCACGTTAGGGATAGTGTGTTTAGTGCTAAGGACGGGAAACGTCAGCAGCGTTCCCTTATGTTGCAGGTCATGTAGTTGGGTGACTCCACATCTGTTCCATAGTTTGAAATTAAACTCAGGGATCAGCTCCGCCAACGCCCTGAGGGTCATGGCCATTGAGATAGGGTGGCAACTGCACAGGCGTGCGCGGGAGATGTCCCATATTTTTAGGGTGGCTGGAAGCGCCTGTGTCATGTCTGGTCTTTGGGAGGGTGTTAGCCACATCAGGGTGGATATAATGAGCCTATGCGTCCAGAGGCCTTCGATGGGCATCCATTGTGGTGGGTCTGTACGATGATGGGCCGCTACTAGGCTAGTTAGTATTGATGCTTTATGGTACCCTGCAAGGTTAGGCAGGCCCATACCCCCTGCGCTTGTGGCCCTATAGAGGGTGTTTGTGCCTATCCAGGGCTTCTTACCGTTCCATATGAACAGATTGATTTGTTTTTGCAGCGCTTGGAAGTAACGTGCAGGGGCAATCAGTGGTATTGTCCGAAATAGGTATTGCAGTTTGGGCAATATCACCATTTTTACCGCTGCTATGCGTCCCGACCAGGAAATATACTTATTTTTCCATTGTTGGAGGGTTTCGGCTATTTCCTTACTCAGTTTGACATAATTAAGGTCGTAAAGGTTTGGGAGGTGGTGGGGAAGTCTAACTCCTTAGAAGGTGAGGTAATCCTCCCTCCAATCATATGCAAATTCCCTCGCAAGGTCAGACTTATAGGTGCTCTCCATCCTCACCCCCATGGCCTGTGTTTTTGTGAGATTAAGCTTATAATAGGAGCATTTGCTGTAGGAATGTAACAGTTCGTGAAATGCTGGTAGTAATGATTTGGGTTCAGTGATAGTGAGGAGTATATCGTCAGCGAATAGGTTCAGTTTCATCTCCCTCCCCTCTACGCTTGCCCCTCGTATGCGGTAGTTGCCCCTGATTAGAGCCTCCAGTGGATCCAGCGCCAGGATATACAGCACAGGTGACAGAGGGCAACCCTGCCGAGTCCCGTTGCTTATGCTAAAAGGGGTCGACCTAAAGCCTGCATTGAATACTGTCGCAGTCGGCTTACTGTAAAGCGCCTTAACTACCGCCAGGAATTGGGGGGGAAAGTTACATTTTTCGAGGACTGCTTGTAGGAAAGACCAGTTCAAGCGGTCAAAGGCCTTTTCGGCGTCTAATGAGAGGAGTATGCTATTGGGAGATATCCTGTGCATGCTTTGTAAAAGGGCGAGCGCTTTGCGCGTCCCATCCGCTCCTTGCCTCCCACCTATGAAGCCTACCTGGTCAGAGTGTATCAGGGTGAGGAGAATAAGTTTTAACCTAGTCGCGTAAACTTTCGCCATTATTTTAACATCAATATTCAGCAGGGAGATGGGTCTGAAGTTAGCGCACTTCGTGGGAGGCTTGCCTGGCTTGGGCAGCGTGGCTACATTAGCCTCTAGCATTTCTTGTGGGAGTTTGCACTCAGTAGATGCTGTCGCAAATAGTTTAGCCAACTGGGGGGAGAGGATGGAGGTGAACCTTTTGTAGTAAAGATTGGGGAAGCCATCAGGGCCCGGTGATTTGTGAGGAGGCAAGGTCGCTATCACCTGTTCTCTCTCAAGTGGTGTAATTACGGCTGTCAGTAGGTGTATTTGGTCCTCCGTCAGACTGGGGAGAGCAACCCGGTCTAGGAATTGGGAGATTTCTGTTTGGGTGGGTTGGTGCGTCGCCGCATCTTCCCGCAAATTGTAGAGCTTGCCGTAAAACTGCGCGAAGGTGTTGCAAATGTCTTGGGGTTTAATAACCTTTTTGCCCTCTTCTGTTATTATATAACCTATATTTGACTGGACGCTGGCCGCGCGCAATCTGGCGGCGAGCATAGCACTAGCTTTATCGCCCATGGCATACTGTTTTGCTTTCAGTGTATGTAGGGTACGCGCCGCTGCGTTATGTATATATCATTGAGCTCTTTCTGGGTTTGGTCAATTTGGGACCCTCTGGTAGCGGTTGGGTGTAGAAATTGGTGGGCTGTGAGGTCTCGCAGAGTACGAAGGAGGGAGACGGTTTTCGTTTGTGTCAATTTCTTAAGGTAAGAGGCCCTGTTACTCAATATAATGCCCAAGCTTTTAAAATTAAAAAGATTTTACAGAAACATTGGCCTCTCCTTTTGGAAGATGATCTTTTGAATAAAAAATCCCACCGGTACCTAAAGTGATTTTTAAAAAAAGTAAAAATTTTAAGAACGTTTTAGCTCCGAGCACTTTTAGGGCCAGAGAAAGAGAAAATGAAACCACAACTGTAAAAGGTTTTTATAAATGTGGGAGATGTAAAGGATGTAGATTTTTACCTAGAAAGACACAATCTTTTAGTAGTTATATAACAGGAGAGTCGTTCAAAATTAATGAACATATTGACTGTAATACTACTAATGTAGTTTATCTCTTAACCTGCGGATGTGGTATCCAGTACGTAGGGAGAACCAGTAGAGCTTTAAAAGTTAGGTTTATGGAACACTGCAATAATATAAAGAAAAAATTGACCACTCATTCAGTTCCCGTTCATTGTAACAATTGTCCAGATTTTAACCCCTTAAGGACCGGACTGTTTTTGCGATGTTGTACATTTGCGACCAGGCATCTTTTTGACACTTTTGTGGTGTTTGTGTTTAGCTGTAATTTTCCGCTCTCTCATTTACTGTTCCCATACAAATTATATATTGTTTTTTCAGGACAAAAGGGGCTTTCTTTACATACCATTATTTATATAATCTCATATAATTTAATTTTTTAAAAAAATGAAAAAATATGATGACAAATTGAAACAAAAACATGTTTTCTGACTTTTATGTGAAAAATATTTTACTCATCTACAAAAGCGAATGAAAAAAACTGCTAAATAGATTCAAAATGTTGTCCTGAGTTTAAAAATACCCAGTGTTTACATGCTTTTTGCTATTTTTTTGCATGTTATAGGGCTATAAGTACAAGTAGGATATTGCGGTTTCAAAACATACATTTTTAAAATGTATCAATAGACATTGTAACACTATTATCTGTCATAAATCTCTGAATACCACCCCACATGTACATATTTTTTTTGAAGTAGACATCCCAAGGTATTCAATATGGGGTATGTCCAGACCTTTTTAGTAGCCACTTAGTCGCAAACACTGGCCAAAGTTAGCGTTCATATTTGTTTGTGTGTGAAAAAAGTAAAAAACTAAATTGAACGCTAATTTTGGCCAGTGTTTGTGACTAAGTGGTTACTAAAAAAGACTGGACATACACCATTTGCAATACATTGGGTTGTCTTCTTTTGCAAATGGTATGCCATCATGGGGGTAATTTTCATTCCTCGGCTACCATACGCTCTCAAAGGCAACGTAACCAACCTGGCCATTTTCAATGTAAAAATATTTGACCCATATATTTGACCCTGTAACGCTATAAAACCTGTACATGGGGGGTACTGTTATACTCAGGAGACTTTGCTGAACACAAATATTAGTGTTTCAAAACTGGAAAATGTATCACAACAATTATATCATCAGTAAAAGTGCTGTTTGTGTGTGAAAAATTAAAAAAAGTCACTTTTACTGACAATATCATCACTGTGATATGATTTACTGTTTTGAATCACTAATATGTGTTCAGCGAAGTCTCCCGAGTAAAACAGTACTCCCCATGTACAGGTTTTAGGGTGTCGTAGAACGTTACAGGGTAAAATACAGTTCTAACAAATTAAATTCTCTGGACTTTCGACCTGGGTTGGCAGACAGGTCCCTTAAATTGCAATCAATAAAATTACTTAATTATGTAAAAATATTACATAAATACACATGTAGAATTTAAATATATATGCATATTTATGTATTTGAAGTCTACGTGTATATTTATATAATTATTTATGTAATTTTGTATATGGACATATGTATAGTTCGTATTCTTTTTATTTATATATATATATATATATATATATATATATATATATATATATATATATATATATATATTCCCGAAAGAGTGCACTCAAAGGACTTGAATAAATTTCAAATAGATACTTTAATGAAGTATTATATTACAAGAAAATACGGATCAACGTTTTAGTCCCAACGGACTTTTATCAAGACAATTTTCTAACGTGCAGGCAATGGTTAAATACACAACAGTGCATACTGATTGGAGAGTGAAAACTGAAATCGATGTTCTGTGATGTCATCAATGACGTGAACAGATTCAAAAAAAGTAATGTGATTGTATTAACCCCTGTGAGGGAGGGGGAGGATAGATTGAGTGATGCTCAAAGATTGAGCTAAAGTAACAGCCATAAAAATACCGATATATATATATACAGAGGATTATTTACAAAGAACTATTTACAAGCCACGGATAGTAGTCAATGGAGAAGAGGCAGATAAGGACAGCAGGACCCGTTGAGAAACCAACAAGCAAAAAACACATACATAGATCATGAAATAAACATGTTGAAATAAAATTGTTCGTATGCGAGTCCTAATCCCCCTGACCTCTTACAAAGGAGGCCCCTTAACTCACCAGAGACAATATTGAAACATTAGTACTTGCTAAGAATACATGCTAAAAGTACGTATCCCAAAGTATATGGTATAACATGGTATACACGTACTCTGATTCACACTGATTCACACATTCGTAGTTTCATAATTTCAAAATACGATAGCACTACGGGTTAATACAATCACATTACGTTTTTTGAATCTGTTCACGTCATCGATGACATCACAGAACCTCGATTTCAGTTTTCACTCTCCAATCAGTATGCACTGTTGTGTATTTAACCATTGCCTGCACGTTAGAAAATTGTCTTGATAAAAGTCCGTTGGGACTGAAACGTCGATCCGTATTTTCTTGTAATATAATACTTCATTAAAGTATCTATTTGAAATTTATTCAAGTCCTTTGAGTGCACTCTTTCGGGAATATATGGAGTGGCTGGAGCTGTTGCACCGAGGCATCTAACAAGACCGGTTAAATTGAGTGCGGGGCATTCGGATTTTGTATACTGCAGGACCCACAAGCCAGGTCCCTACCCACGCACCAAACCAAGTGAGAGTGATTGTGCCACGGCTAAGTACTACATGGAGGATTTCCTCACCAAAGCTGGAGCATATGTTGAGCATGCTGAAACACTCCAATATACAGAGGAGCAGGCAGCAGCTATCTTATGGCCTCAAACAGACTCAGACCTACCGGCTACTTTTGAACCTAAGGATATTATTAGGAACTTGCAAAAACTAAAACAAAAAGAAATAGATTTGGAGCTGCATGCAACCTACCTTTCAGACTACTTTCGGATGAAAAAGATTCCCAGAGGTTTTCGTATTAAAAACGTCCCCACGATTGGGAGAAACAACCCAGAGGTCTGCAGAAAGTGGATTGGGATCCTGAACAAGTGCTCGCTCGATCTAATGTTGGTGGTCATCGAGGAGGTAGGACGTGAACTTAAAGTTACTAAGTTTAAAATCTCTGACTTAGAAGTTAAGCACTCTGTGACTATAGCTGCACCTAATTGTGATTCCCTTATTCAAAAATTAACAGAAGATCTGAAGCAATATAAAAGAGACCTAGTAAGGTTTAAAAGGGATAAGCTGGATAAGGTTCACTCTGATTACTCTGAACACCGGGTGTACAAGTGGCTATCGGGGGAGAGCACTAGACCTTATCAGAGGATTTACAGACCCCGTATTAGAAAACCTCTTGTTTCTACAGTGGATGTAACCTCGGGGGAATCGGTGTCTGAATCTGAACTGAGTGACTCATCTAAGAAACACCAAGTGTACCGCAGTGATTCAAGTAGCACTTTTTTAGACCCAGGTCTGGGCCTTACCCGAGAATCTTCAACCAGAGATACAGGAATTATAGATCGCCCGCATCCTATCGATACACCACCAGGAGGGGCCAGAAGGGGAAAAGGCACTGGAGTCAGAGGGCGACCCCCGAGAAGACGATAGATCATCCGATCATTAACTTGTCAAACAGGGTACTCACAAAAACAGAAACCGCATTACTATCTAAAGGACTGTCAGGGATCAATGAATTTGAATGGGAGGTTGACCAATGTAAGTTCACACGGAAACTCCGCTAAGCTGAGTATTTTAAATCTCAACCTGCCATCATTAATCCGAGTGACACTCTACGACTCCGCAGTACATTCGACCCCCCATCTACTAGTGCTTCATTGAAAGTGTTTTCGCAGAACCTTAAGACAGACAGCACTAGACTTTTACACCAAGATAAGAAAGGAACTTCGAATATTTCCAGAATGGAAAGAATGGCTTTGAACACACTAGCTAGTGACATGTCTATATCCATACGTCCAGCAGACAAAGGGGGTGCACTTGTGATTATGCAGTATGATGACTACAGAGCTGAGATCCTTCGACAACTATCAGATGAACAAGTATATGAAATCTCTGTGAAGGACCCCGTAATTAATTTTAGCCGCACTATCTACAATACATTACGAAGAGGATTAGAAGCAGGCTCTGACCAGCACGGAATTTGAATACCTATGGGAAACGAGCCCAAGATGCCCCATCATTTATACATTACCTAAAGTCCATAAAAACCTCAGTAAGCCACCTGGACGTCCAATAGTCTCTGCCATAGGTGGCCTCCTAGAGCCGATTGGTAAATGGTTGGATTTAAAATTCAAAGCACCGGTAATGGCATTACCTACCTGCGTGAAAGATACTAAAGATGTAATTGAACATCTTAAAACCTTTACCCTACCTGTGGAGGGTATTACTTTAGTAACCCTCGATGTGAGTAGTCTTTACACGGTGATACCACATGAAGACGGCATACAAGCCATGAAAGAAGTCTTACAGCTGCACAGTGACAAAATGACACCACCTATTGACTATCTGATGGAGTTGCTGGAACTCTGTCTGAAATTGAATTACTTTAGGTTTGAATCCAAGTTCTACATACAGCGGACTGGCACGTCGATGGGGGCACCTATGGCCCCTATGTATGCTAACGCATATATGCACAAATACGAAACAGAAAATATCTTGCAAGTTTACGGCCAGTACATACAGAAATACTTTTGTTTTATTGACGATATTTTGATTATTTGGACAGGAGGACAACCAAAACTGCATCGGATGGTAGAAGAATTAAATAATCATGTATCACCAATAAAATTTACATACCAATTGAATGATCAACAAATCGATTTCTTGGATTTACGTATCTATGTTGACAACAACAAACTGGGATACACTCTCTTTTCAAAACCGACAGATCGGAATACGATCTTACATGCCACTAGTTTTCACCCCCAGAGCTTGAAAAACTCATTACCTGTGGCACAGTTTTCTAGGGTAATACGGAACAATTCAGACCCAAAGAATGCGGAGGCGCAGATACTGAATATGTCTGAGAAGTTCCTTGAAAGAGGGTACTCCAAATACTCTATACAGACGGCACTATCCAAAGCAAAGGAACCAAAGATGAACCAGATATCGAGTGTGGGAACAGGAGATAGATTCATCTTCCCTCAGATACTACACACCCAGTCCCAGGAGGTGGCTTCTGTAATACGAGCCAACTGGGAGACCTTGAAGAAAGATCCCTCTCTCCCTACTCAATTCAGGCAACCCCCTGTGATGAGTTATAAGAAAGGTAAAAACTTGAGGAACTTTTTGGTACACACGGATCAATTTACCCGTATACAGGAAAAGATACCCAATAAAAATCTGGGATGTTTTCGGTGTTTAAACTGTATGGCATGTAATAATATGATACCAGGGAAATCGTTTTCTCATCCAAGAACGGGAAAAATATACAAAATTCGCCATAGGATAACCTGTACTACGACTCATGTTGTTTATCGGATCATATGTCCTTGTGGTTTGATATATATTGGAAAAACCTCTAATGATCTCAGAGAACGGATGAGAGGACATCGATCAGCTATTCGATTAGCAATACTTAGTGGCTCGGCCACTACCCCGGTGGCTAGACATTTCTTAGAAGCAGGACATACCCTACCATCACTCCGCTTCATGGGTATAGACCATGTACCTCTATCTCCTAGGGGGGTAATCGGGACAACCAGCTGCTGAAGAGAGAAGCGTATTGGATCCACACACTGGGGACTATGTCTCCGCACGGACTTAATGAGAAGAATCCGTTATACTGTTTCATTCCGAGACGGTGAATGAACTATTAGTTTTTCAATTTTTCAACTTTTGGTTACATTGTCTGCAGTTATTAGCTCCATAGTATAGATGCTGTCTTCTTTCTAGTGCTATCGTATTTTGAAATTATGAAACTACGAATGTGTGAATCAGAGTACGTGTATACCATGTTATACCATATACTTTGGGATACGTACTTTTAGCATGTATTCTTAGCAAGTACTAATGTTTCAATATTGTCTCTGGTGAGTTAAGGGGCCTCCTTTGTAAGAGGTCAGGGGGATTAGGACTCGCATACGAACAATTTTATTTCAACATGTTTATTTCATGATCTATGTATGTGTTTTTTGCTTGTTGGTTTCTCAACGGGTCCTGCTGTCCTTATCTGCCTCTTCTCCATTGACTACTATCCGTGGCTTGTAAATAGTTCTTTGTAAATAATCCTCTGTATATATATATATCGGTATTTTTATGGCTGTTACTTTAGCTCAATCTTTGAGCATCACTCAATCTATCCTCCCCCTCCCTCACAGGGGTTAATACAATCACATTACTTTTTTTGAATCTGTTCACGTCATTGATGACATCACAGAACATCGATTTCAGTTTTCACTCTCCAATCAGTATGCACTGTTGTGTATTTAACCATTGCCTGCACGTTAGAAAATTGTCTTGATAAAAGTCCGTTGGGACTGAAACGTCGATCCGTATTTTCTTGTAATATAATACTTCATTAAAGTATCTATTTGAAATTTATTCAAGTCCTTTGAGTGCACTCTTTCGGGAATATATGGAGTGGCTGGAGCTGTTGCACCGAGGCATCTAACAAGACCGGTTAAATTGAGTGCGGGGCATTCGGCTTTTATTTATATATATATATATATATATATACAATTTCATTCTAAGTGTATTTTGATATAAATATATATTAATATCAAAATACAGTTAGAATAAAATTTCATATAGATATAATTTTTTTAATTTTTATTATTATTTTTACATTTTTTAATTTAATTGAAATTACTTATTTGTATTTTATAATAATATACAATATATATAGTTATTATATATTATATATATATATATATATATATACACGTGTGTAATTTAATTATAAGTATTTTTATATTAATATATGTACATATTAATATAAAAATACACTTAGTATGACTATATATATATATATATATATATATATACACACATACACACCTATATAATATTTTTATTTATTAACTTTAACCTTTATTTTTTTTTTTCTTTGATTTTACACTAGCAGGGAGACTGCCTGTCAGCACAGACAGTCCCCCTGCAGGCAGACACATGGACACCTATTGTGACCATGTTGTCACCCTGTTGAGCGATCACATGGCCACAGGGGTCCTAATCTGCCATGGGGAGACTGTCTGGGCTGCAGGCAGTCTCCCCACACCGGGACCACCGCCGATCGCCGCCGGGGGAACGACGGCGATCGGGTAAGTAACTAAGACCGTTAGGACGGTTCAGGACCGTCAGCGGTCGGCAATGCAAAAATGCAGATGACGGTCCTGAACCGTCCTCGGTCCTTAAGGGGTTAAACTAGAAACATTTTTATGCACGGGTTTAGAAAAAGTGACTTTGGATGACAGAGGGGGAGATTTAGTTAAAAGATTGCGACAAAGGGAAGGGTTTTGGATTTTTAATTTGAAAACCTTGAGTCCTATGGGACTCAATGTGGATTTTGATATGATATGCTTTATTATAATATTTTTTCATATTTCCAATGCCCACTATATTGATATTGAATCTTCAATATCTGCTCATGTCATCCAATGTTCCTTTTCCATAAATTTTTATAGATTTTTATAAGGTTTTTTTCTGTTTTATTATTATAATCTTAATATTATTTAGGAATTTTTTACTTGTAATCTTTTATTAGTTTTTTGTATGTAATTTTTTACCATCTAGAATGTTTTATATTGAATCACCATCGTTTTCACGATTTAAAAGTCTAAAATAATTTGTAATATATATTTGTAAATTTTGATTGATCTTCTACATTATTTGAACGTTTTTAATTAAATTATATTGTATTTATAATTTTACTTTTGACTTTGAATAAGATTTGACTCCTTTTTCCTTCTTTTCCGACATTATGTATATTTTGCGGACACTTCCGGGTTTTCGATCGTGAAACGCATATTTGCGTTCCACGAGATACTGGAAGTGTTGCTACATGTCATCAACATGAAAAAGAGACTTGGAACGCAGGTGTAAGGACAACGTAATCTATTGGCAGCGCCGATGTGATTGGCTATCCGGAAGGCGGGATATTAAATACCCGGTTTAAAAGACTGACGGAAAACATTTCAAACTACAGACCTTATTTTTTTCCCCTGAGGAAGTCCGGTTTCGGACGAAACGTGTAGGGCGGAGGGACCACGACTACATTCATTTGAACATTTATTTACTGTTTAAATTATTTTGTTTTATATTCTGTCATCTTTTGTTGTTTTTATGGTTTTTATCTGGCTATTTTTTCTACATTCATTTTTGGGAGGAAGGAAGTAGACACTGAGATTCCTAAAAGTGATTGATATGCTGGATTTCTACTATCCTCTTGTAAGTGCAATCAAATAAATATTACTGTTTCATATTATACTGGTGCACTATGTCCTGTGTGTCTCTCCATTTCTGATAAGGTCCTAAAAGAAGATAACTGCTATCCGTCAAGTCATCTAGACTGTTACACACCTTTACTGCACTTCTATTTTGTAAGTGCAATTTAAATTAGCGCATTTCTGGTGTTTTAATTTAATACACTATGTTCTTCTATGTTCATTTCGTTTTGTAGATTGTATTTTTTTTCTATAAGAGGCCCTGCGTATGAAGATCCCTCGCATGACCACTTTGTGTGCTATCCATGTAGAGGAGGTGTGTGTCAGAGTAGTCGTTAATGTTAAAATATTGTAAGAGTTCTGTCTCAGTTTCGCGCCTGAAGGTTTCATCAGATAGTAACCCTGTGTTGAGTTTCCATGGGTTGCAGCCACAGAAGCGGAAATTGTCATGTAAGGATATGGTAATCTGGCTGTGGTCAGATGAAACTGTCACCCATATCACACCTGTGGATCAGATTGAGGGAGGAGCCTTGCGCCAAAATCACATCAATCCTGGAGTACGACCTATGGGGTTTGGAGTAGTATGAGTAACTCCTGTCAGAAGGGTGTACTGTGCGCCAACAGTCATAAAGGTTAAATTGAAGTAGCAATTGCGTCAGGGCTTTGCAGTGAGGCTTGAGCGACCTCTGTCGTGTGGAGTGGGCCTGTGTGGAAGAATCAAGTCTGGGATCGAGGACGTGGTTTATATCTCCGCAAATTACGGTCATTCCCTTTTGAACAGTGGTCACCTTAGTCAACACTTTGTGCAAAAAATTACGTTGGTGCTCATTCGGAGCGTACAGGTTAACTAGAGTATACAACACATCATTCAGCATATATATTAAAATGAGATACCTGCCCTGCTTATCAGCTATTTCCTGTAATAGCTCAAAGGCCACAGATTTGTGAATGTATATGGATACACCTCTTGATTTAGTGGCAAATGTAGAGTGGTATTGGTTGGGGTAGTGTTTCATACCGAATGCGGGTATGCAGGAGTTGGGAAAATGAGTCTCCTGTAGACATAAAATATCAGCATTATGCTTACTGGCCTCCTTCAGAAGCATATGCCTTTTGTGGGGCATGTTAAGCCTGCGTACATTATGGGAATAAATCTTCAGGGTGGCTTATGAGGTTGGTGCTTATTTTGCCTGAGTGGAGCCAAAGGTTGGGCCGATTT
Source organism: Pelobates fuscus (assembly GCF_036172605.1). Taxonomy (NCBI): domain Eukaryota; kingdom Metazoa; phylum Chordata; class Amphibia; order Anura; family Pelobatidae; genus Pelobates; species Pelobates fuscus. The sequence goes on along the minus strand of NC_086320.1, from coordinate 61,149,295 downwards.
GTGCCCTCTTTTAGGTATAGGGCAGAGGACCAGGGCATGGTGGTCAAGATCTTGAGACTTAGTATGGGTCGAGTGAACGACTGAAACAATGGGGGCACCGCTATGTGCCACCCATATGGACTTTAGGTGAGTGTGATGCGGCATCCTGGAGCAGAGGGTGGTAGGGGTGAACATGAACTGGGGGGATAAAATTAACAAAAGTATATACATTTCAGACCTTGGTGGGTACGAGGTACAGACAGGCTGTACGTTTGAGGGGAGGGGACCGGAGATGGTGTTAGATAGAGGGCCTGAGCCGGCATATGGATAGCAGTGCGGCTTTTCTAAGGGCTGGTATCGCAGTTTGAGGTAACAACGGTGGCTGCGGGATAACGAGAACTGCCGCACTACACCGCTAATGTGTGGCACACAGCATATAACAGAATAACAAAAAAATATCGACATAATAGGCCTATGGCAAAAGCTTAATGCACAGTGTGGGCTAAGCCTCACTCAATGTGCTAGTATGGAGCACATCAGATACTTGCGGACCAAAGTTAAGCCTGGGATCAGTCCTTGTCAAGGCGTCTGGGGGACGGTGTGTCTGCCATGCGTTCAGCTGGGCCAGGTCCCATCTCCCAGGTCCCATCCGACAGAAGCACCGTGGTGGTGCCATTGCGCGTGACAATCAGGCGGATAGGAAATCCCCACCGATAAAGTATGCATGTTCCCTAAGGACCTCTGTGACTTTCTGGAACGTTTTCCTGTGTCGTAATGTGGCTGCAGAGATGTCTGCGAAAATTCTCACATTGGCGAATTCAGACGGTAGGTCTTTTACCGTGCGGCTTCTGCGGAGGATCAGCTCCTTCCCATGGAAGTAGTGGGCTTTAAGTAGAGTGTCTCTTGGCAATGAGGCAGCAATGTGTTTGGGCTTCAGGACCCTGTGTAGGCGGTCCAACAGCAACATGTCGACCGGGATGTCCGGCAGTAGGGCCTTGAAGAAGCTGTTCACAAAGGCAGGTAGGTCAGCTTCCAGCACATCTTCTGGGATGCCGCGGAGCCTCAGGTTGCTTTGGCGTGATCGGTCCTCGAAGTCCATAAGCTTCACCTCGTATTTAGCCAGTTGGGATTCGAGAGTCTGAATCCTGTCTACGGCTTGATTGTGGGCCTCCACCATATTGTCCACTTTCGTCTCTATGTGCCCTGTTCGTGACCCCAGATCATGCAGGTCGCGTTTGATTTCAGCCACACTTTCTTGCCAGGTGGCGATCAGCTTATTGGACTGCTTGTCCAGGCCTGCTTGGAGAAGAGAGGCTGTGAGCCCTATTTCTGGTGGCATGTCCAGATCTGAACGGGGGCTGCTCCCTCCAGAGTACCCGGCGCCATCTTGTGGGCCTAGTTCAGCGTGTTGTGAGGCTGGCGGCTTCTTCTGGGTGAAAAAAATAATTTTATCGCTTTTGTCAGCTTGCCTCCGTGACTTGGAGTGCGGCATGATGGCTTGTGAGGCTATCTGTACCCACTGTGTGCCGGATTGGGTCGGATTGCCTAGCTCGTGTTGCGGAGCACTGAGCTCAAGCGGCCATCTCGCTCTGTGGTTAGGACACGCCCAAATTTTTTTACTTTTACTGACAAGCTTAATGCAATTTTCTGTTGCCTTCAGTAGTGCGACTTTTAAATAATCCCATTTCTCTTAGACTCCATTTAAATTGCTCCAGTCTGATAATGACTCCTTTACACATTCTAATTTTAGAAAAGTCTGCTTTTCTAAAGTCTAAAACTTTTGTTTTTGTGTGGTGTGACTCAGTCATTGTTCTTATATTAAACCACACTGACTGATGATCACTGGATCCTAAACTTTCACCTACAGTAATATCAGGTATCAAATCTCCATTTTTTAACACTAAATCTAGTATGGCCTCTTTACGAGTTGGCTCCTCAACGACTTGTTTTAGAGACAATCCCAGTAGGGAGTTTAGAATATGTGTGCTCCTGGCACAAGCAGCTGTTTTTGTTTTCCAATTCACATCAGGAAGATTAAAGTCACCCATGATGATAGCTAAAATGACAATGAAGGGGGAAGTTATTTCCTCAACTAGTAGATTATCTAACTCTTCAATTTGTCCTGGGGGCCTATAAATCACACCTACACGAGTTACTGTGGGATTACCAAATTCTAACGTAACCCAAACAGACTCGATGTTTTCCTCACTAACTTTTATTAGGCTAGATTTTATGCTATCCTTCACGTACAGGGCCACCCCTCCCCCTTTCCTGCCTTCCCTGTCTCTTCTATATAAAGAGTACCCTGGTATTGCTATGTCCCAGTCATTTTTCTCATTATACCATGTCTCAGTAACAGCGACTAAATCTACACTATCAGTTGCCATTATTGCCACAAGTTCATGGATCTTATTCCCTAAACTGCGAGCATTTGTAGACATGACTCTAAGCTTATCATTTTTTAACACACTTGCTACAGGCACCTTCTGTCCTTGTTTTGGGGGACAATTGGATTTATGTTTTATCACCCTTTTGTCCCCCCCTCATAGTTTAAATACATCCTAGCAAAACCTCTGAACTCCTCACTGAGAACATTTGTTCTCTTTTGAGAAAGATGCAAACCATCTTTTTTGTACAGTTTATTTCCATTCCAAACAGAGCTACCATGAGAAATAAAGCCAAATCCTTTCTCCCGACACCATTCACCAAGCCACAAGTTAAAGTCCCTAATACGCATCCGCCTGTCGTTCTGAGTGTTATGCACAGACAGAACTTCAGAGAATGACAGTGTGGAAGCAACCTGCCGTATATCATTGGCAAAAACACTAAAAACTTCCTTAACCTCTGAAACTTCATTGCAAGCCAAGTAATTTGTCCCTAGATGGACAAGTACATCCAATTCCCCTTCCTGCTTTGCTCGCTTAACAATATTACAAATATGTCTCCTGTCTCTGAGCAGTAGCTCCGGGAAGACACCTCACAAGACCACCATTGTCCATCTCCACACCTCTTATGATGGAATCCCCCAACAACAACTGCTTTCTATTAGGCCTCACCATAGTCTCCAAGCCTCTCTCCACAACACCACTACCCTCAGTGCCTCTCTCCACAACACCACTACCCTCAGTGCCTGTCTCCATAACACCATTACACTGTGAAAGTGCAGAAAATGAATTATGTAGAGCAACAGTCTGTGCAATATGCCTTTTATCCACAACTCTAAGTCTACCAGATCCTACAGTGATCCATCTGCCATTCCTAGTATGTCTCTGCGACAGTGGCTTTGCAGCAGTACCAGATAATTTACAAATCTCAGACTTCAATAATACAATCTTCTGCCACAAGATAAAGAACTGCCTACAGATTAGACAACAACCAAACCTCCAAAAAGTGGAACGTGAAACAAATGCATAAAAACTATTACACTTAACTAAGTCTGCCATTCCAATGAGGTTAATAATTTAAATCAAACAAATCTTAACCTGGAGGTAATCTGAGGTATTCAGGAGGATAAATAAAAAGTTATCTCCAGACTATCTCCAACCACACACTTAGAAGCAACACGTGGATGAAGAAACCAAGCTATATTAGCCAAGCTAATGACAACAACCCTTATATAACTCCTAAAATCACCACCCACTAGGAATGTTTAACACCTGGGTAGGCCTCTGCTTATTTGCAAACAATAGCTAATTCAACAGCAATCAATAGCAACTAGCTAACTAATCAAATCAAATGCCTTATAATTACCAACAGGAAATCAAACCTTGTGCAATCAGTAACCTTTTCCTACAGATGAATCTTACCTGAAACAGTAAAAAAGAAAACTCTTAACACAACTCTTAGACAGTTGAAGCTTCTGTTAAACTCTCCAGACTATCTCCAACCACACACTTAGAAGCAACACTTAGATGAAGCAACCAACTCTACATGATGTCATCCATGTAGAGTAGTTGGCTGATTGTAGCACCACTCTTGTATCTGTATCCACTCTTCTTGATGACCTGGTTAAGGGATTTGAGGCCTATGCAGAACAGCATTGGGGATAGTGCATCACCTTGGTATATGCCACATTTGATGTTCACTTGAGTTAGTGTCCTGGAATTGACTTGTAGAGTTGTTTTCCACTTGCCCATTGAGTTTTTATTGTCTTGTATAGAGCCAAGCATTCCAGTATCCATGTGTGTGGCATTGTGTCACAGGCTTTCTTGTAGTCAATCCAGGCTGTGCACACGTTGGTCTGTCTGGTCTTAGAATCCTGCACAACTGCTTGGTCTTGCGCAACTGGTTAATGATCTTGGTTTATATTTATTAATTCATAAAGGTAATTTCGATTTTAGTTTATTAGTTATAAGTGATGAGCACTTTAATAATACCCACTTATGTCATTTAACCCATCTTCCCCTTCTCTACATGCCCACTGGATAACTTGAGTAAGGACTTATACTTACATCTGTCACATCCTGCTCTGTTCTGCAGAGATGTCTGACCTTGGCTTCTGGTATCCAGTACTCTTTTTACAATTCTTGTTTTGTTTTTCTTGTTTTTTCTGTTTTTTTATTCCATGTCTGGTTTTCTTCATGCTGGGTTTTTTCTGGGTTCATTCCTGTAATCCGTCCCTGGAATTCCCAGTGTCCAGGTTTCCTTTAAATGTTTGTTTTATGTTGCCACACCTGTTTGTTTTCCATGATTCCTTTTGTTTCAGTTGGAGCCTGCAGGCAGCTGCTCAAGCCTTCTGTCCTTTCTTGCAGGTAAGTGCTATGTGTGTTTCTTATGGTTCTTTTAGCATACATTAGGCAGAGTAGGACCTGCCAGATATGGGGTACATTGGAGTTGTTGGCAGGCTTATGCAATGTATGATCATATAATGTGACTAAATCCCCATGATTTTCATAAATAGTACTTAGTTATTTCTCCTTGTTTTGCCTATCATATCTTGTCTTGTTTTAGTGTGTAATCCCAGTCCATGTACAGTCCTGTCCTGTCCTGTCCTGCCCCTGTTTAGTTAATGTTCCCTTATATATTTTGTACATGTTCTGGGTTTAGCTTCCTATCCTTCTCTGGTTCTGGGTTCTACTAGTTCTGTCTTGTTTTCATGTTTGGTGCCTGTTCTAGCCTTGCCTTGTTTCTGTACTGGATATATTCTTGCTGCAGAGCCTCCCTATTCAGCTCCTGGGAGGTCTGCATATCATCTAGCTCCTAGCTCTTGGGATCCACAGCAGCTACATCAGGGACCTGGTATATGGCCGCACAAATGCTGGTGCTCAACACCAGGGGGCGTGTGGTTACCCTGCACCAGGCCCTGATAATCCACTTCCACACTGAAGGCTTCCAACTTCTCATCAGGCACTCAGGGGTTCTGGTGAGAGAAGTGGAACACATTTAGAATGCACACATCATCACTTCCATGACGTGATGACATGAGTGGAAGGTGACTTATAAGCACATGAATGAAACCCGGAATGAAATGGAACGCATTAGGGAAACACATGAAAAATTACATCTTTGCACGGGCTGCACAATGTCAGAAAGCCAATGAAAGCATGGATGGATCAATTAAGAGGGGTTTATAACAATATGGTGGGCGGGGAGGTTTATATTTATGCTTCACTTGTACTGCAAAATTGTTCCCGATGTGGGATGAAATGCATAGGATTGCTATTACTAACTAATTTGTAAGTGAATAAAATTGTATTTTGCACTTTATCTTGCTAATGTTTTATCTGGTTGCACGTTACAGATTTTCAACTCAACTGGACAATATAAATGAAATAAACACTCCTGAAACGAGCACTACTCTGAATGCTCTCTTTTGACTTGCATATTGTGAGTGGCCAATTGATAAAACCTATATTGTCTATATTTTACCATTTTAATTACCTTAGCAGGATCACCCCCTATGTATTGTGTATTTATATGTTGAAGATTTGAGGATGTCTTCGGGATAGAATCTTTGGAAAAAGGGAAGCTAATGTCAGATTGTTCAATTTATTTTCACTTATACACTTACACTTTGTTGAGAGTCACTTTTTTTGTATAAATACACCCCTAACATCCCCTGGACACTTATTCTTCCGCCAAGAGTGTTGGGCCCTAAAATATGACATATCTATGTGGCCTTTGCCTCTGATTATAGCGACTGACTTCTTTCATTCCTTTCACCTCTGCACCGCTTTTCCAGGTTAGGAGAGGTTAAGGCGGTTGCTTGTGCCACCTTATGGTAGTGTCCGCTCTGCATACAAGTAAAATGTGTAGGCTATTTGGTTAGAAATCCTGTTAGGAGGTAAGAGGAGAAATATTGTAGTTGTAGGAATATCTTAGAAACCCCCAAAATTTGACTATTCCAGAAAACCAGCAAATTGAAAAGTTATACATTGGAGTTAAAACAATAATCCCTGGATATTTTTACTATCTTGACATTGACGTGGGATAGTAGAATTTACACCTTCATTTCTCAATTAGTAGAAGCACCTACTATAATGGTTAGTTATATGGATCTGGTAATGACTAATAATGTTGACTTTTGGGGATCAATTGTGAATAGTTTATAATATATAATGATAATGTTTTATTTTTTTAAAAGCAAGTTCAAGAGGAATTCAATAACAAGTTTAAAAGGGGAAAGCAATACAGAGAGCTTTCTACATTCACTATTATTAATAATTATAGAATGCTAATATATTTCACAGTTCTCTCTCTCATATATCCATTATATGACAGACTAACAAGGGTATAGTTATGGTACAAAGTGAATTGCTTAAAAATCTTATAACAACCTGGCACTTTGTGACTATATCTGTAGTTTGCTTGGCATGAATCAAGGTGCATGAAAACAAAAATCAAAAAACACAAGAAACAGAGACCCACATTGAAAAAAATTGAACAGTTTTTTTTTTTTCAATTTGACGGATACCAAAATAGAAAATACAGACAATAACACTGGGGAATGACATCATCTGTGTTATCATCATACTCACGTACAGGGAAAGCCAGAAGAATGAATAATCAGGAGTGAGGCGTTAATACGCAGCCCCATAACAAATCACCTAAAAAAAACATTCAAACAAATATCAGAAAAATGGAAAATGAATGGAAATGAATCCACCAAAAGCAAAGTTTTAGAAGAGAAAATGACCTTTTCACTAACTACTGGTAATAAAAATCTTGCCCAAGGATTTTTCTGTGATACATTTCTTATCTGTCGGCAATTTGATTTAAAAGCCCAGATTCTCAAACATTCACGTGTAGAGGGGGTTAATAGTCTTTATGACATTTGTGGTTTAACAGATTAAAAAAAAGATGTACCATGTCTAATCTAAAGGAGGATTGGTTTGTGAAAAATTTAAAGAAATACAATAATATTGATATTATTGAAAGAGGGTTCAAATAGCAATGTGACCAGTGGGACCAACACGAGTTGCCAAAGACTAAAAGATAAGCTGATAAAGCTGATAAAGAGATTCAAGGAATTTCCATAGGAAGAATTCTAGAGGTCATCATGCCCAACCTCCAATTTTGGATTTCCTTTCCATTTACACAAGATCCCCTCAATTTTAAAAAGGAAAAATTGCCTGTAATGGGACAAATGTTAGTGTTACTGGGTGCATGCTTACGGTCATTCTTAGTGTAGTGGTACTATAAGACAGGTATAGCCTTTGGTTAACTCTGTATATAGATAAAAAAAATGTGGGAATTAAACGGAATCTTCATAATAAAAATGTATTTTCAAATTATGTTTTATGTGAATATTTGCTCAAAAGGAAACAAAAATGGAAAAAAGGAGCCATCAACTAATTGAAGGTTATGCAGCATGAATGCATACCTTCTATAATAATTGTGTGAGTCATTATGAGCAGTCATACTCACCCACAACACCCAACACCTGGAATATACACACTATAGGGTTCATGCAAGATAGATTAGGAGCTTCAAAAAATGAATGGGGTTAAAAAAAAAAAAAAAAAATTATAATTGGATAGTTTTCAGTCAGTCAACACCACAATATATGAGATTTATAGCAGGTTACAGCTGGCAGAATAGTATGGTTTACTATTTAGGCAGGTTATAGAATAAAAGGTTATTTTAAAGCCAGTTGGTTGTATTTACGACAAAAAAAAAATATATATATATATATTGAAAAATATAACACCAATAATTAACAGAAAAATATGTTTGGTGGAATAACAAAAAAATTGCATATTTTGGCTGCTGACTTGGTGACTTTTGGTTAATAAGGAAAGGTGTGTTTAGTGATTTACACAATATATTGCAATGTGAAGGACAATCAAAATTTGAGGTCAGGTTAAATGTAGATAGTGAGAAACTAAAGACCAATTTCTAATCATAAAATCTAATAGCAGAAACAATAATATTGCAGTACTCCAGTTTAATAATTAATGTATCTTTCAACCTCCACAGTGATTATGTGCAACTTTTACCCATCAAAACCTGGATTGATGAATGAGGTCACAGAAAGGATTTTGCTGGATTTTCTAATCTTTTAAGCTTCCTACACATAAATAAACTTTTTACATTGAATATTAAGATTTTCCCGGTCCTAGACTATTTCATTTAAGTTTACCTCCACAAGGTTTATGCTATGTTTACATAACACATTTAACATTTTTGCTTAAAAGGGTAATTATAATGCTAATAATGTGAATAGAACAGATACTGTAGTGTCTGTTTCTAATTAACATATTACATATAATCTCTTTTGTCCACCCACTGCTTGAACACTGACCAATATAAATCTTCACACCTATTAACATGACAAAGGCTATTGGTGGGATACTCAATTTGCATTTAATTAAGGGCGGGGTTTATGGTTTAGTCAGGGAAGTTCTCCTATAAAAGACCATTAGCAGGCTTACAGCTTTCAGAATTTGTCTTCTTGTTGGTTTAGCAGGAACCTCTTGAAGACATTGGACTCCAGGAGAAAATTTCCATGTGTTGAACTTGTGAAAGAGATCACGTTTGCCATATTCCAAAGTGAGATCTCAACCCAAAGTTGTTTGTAAGATTTTAAAGGTAAGATCTACACTTCCTTATAAACTGATACATGTCTGAATGGAGTGTGATATGTAGATAAATTGCAAAGAGTAGGTTAAAATAGTAGAGATGGAAACGGTCTACAGCTCCTCTAGATTGAAATTTGGTAATTTTCTATACAACAAAATTTGTTTAAAAAAACAAACCTTCTATTTTAGTATTTGGTTAAACAATTAGATGTTCAGGGAATAAAATGTACATGATTGTTATTCCTGTTGGATGAATAACATTTGGTTCTCCGTATATGTTGGACTAAATGTCACGTAAGTCTCAGCCAACCTATAACGTGATTGAAAGTTGTATTACACAGTAGTTGGAGAGAAATGTTTTAATGTGTAGCTTGGTTTGTAAAACTGGTTCTGTCCTTTAATTCATAGCATATAATTAATTTGGGGTTAGTCAGGACACTCTGGATCTGGAATATTAACAGGTGATTTCTGAACGTTGGTTCAAAATTTGATTTGGTTAAAAGAACAATTCAATCTATTAAATACTCCATTAATAGCTTTATATGGGGGAACAAACGTGCGAGAGTAGCGAGTCACACCTTGTATAGACCGTTCCAGATGGGAGGGATGGGGGTGCCGCAGGTGGCCATGTATCACTTGGCAGCCATACTATCCCAGGCAGTAAATCTCCATGCAGACAAGGGACAACTACTTTGGGTCGACATGGAACGCAAACAATGGCCTAAGGAGACACTCCTAGAGCACATGTGGTCCCCACCAGCTAAAAGGGGGAAGGCGCGCACGCTCCTTTCCACAACAAAACTGACGGTACACATATGGGATAAGTTTAGAGCAATTCAGACTAAGACTCCTAGATTTCACAGATTGGCGCCATTAAACGCCATGTCCACAGTGTTACCATGGCTCTCACTATCCACATGGGCAGAAGCGGGCATCACTAGTGTCTCCCAATTGTTTACTGGTACGGAAATCACTCCCTTTGCTGAGCTCCAACAGAAGTACAGCCTAGCTCCTAGATATGTGTTCCCTTACCTCCAAATTAAAAGTGCACTATTGGAGCATGTAGATAGGACCACAGAGGGCAAGGCTGGGGAATCTACTCAGCAATGCGATCTCCTTATGACATGTTGGAAATACCCCCTTAGGCCTAAATTGCTCTCCAGGTGCTACAAAGCAATATCGAACTTCCCACTGTCCCCAAACCTATCATTTATGTCCCAATGGGAAAAAGAAAGTGGGACAACTCTTCTTCCCCACAAATGGCTAGCACTAGTCAATGCACTGACTGGGTATACCGCGTGCTACTCACATATTGAAGCTCACAGAAAGCTAATGTACCGATGGTATCTGACGCCGGATAAACTTAGCAAAATATACCCAAACACTTCTGACCGATGCTGGAGATGCCGAGCACATAAAGGCACGACGCTCCACATATGGTGGGGATGCGACCTTATTCGGCCATTGTGGTTGGAGGTTTCTAGGTTGCTTAGCAAAGTAGATATCATTCTCCCGCTGGAGTTTGGGGCCTGCCTATGGTTGGACCTTCCCGCCAGCTGGACGAAGCAGGAGAAAGCATTGGCCGCACAGGTGATACTAGCAGCTAGAGCTCTTATAGCGCTCAATTGGAAATCAACCAATTGCCCCTCTGAAAAGAACCTCATGGACAAAATCCGACTAAATTATGTATATGACATCTCATCGGCGATAACTGCCGACCAAAAACATAAAATATCTCAAAACTGGGAACCTTGGTGTAGCCGCTTTCAGTTCCAGCCTCCATAAAACCTTCAATAGGCCTCAGAGCCAGATCATGCACACACCTGTTACTAACTATAAAAAAAAAAAAAAAAAAACTTTAGGGCAGGGAGCTTCTTATTCCTCCCCCCCCCCCCCCCCCATCCTGGTCGATGCCATCGCCTAAGACGACAGCCATAGAAATCCGAATAGCTGCTGGATAGCAAGCAGTTATGGTTCTCCCTCATGTTAGATTTATGTTAGATGGTTTTTTTAAATGTATTCTATTTGTTTTTTCCGTTATTATGCTTTAATTTGGGAGGTTCAGGTGGAGCAATGCCTTGACACTTGCGTAATACATCACAGAGTGCCACACTTAGGGGGATATATAGGAGGCATTAATCGTGTAGGTGGAGAGCCTCGTCGAGTAGATAGCCGACACTTGAGACTTCTTGACCCCCCTGAATGCCCAACAAGGTTAAGGTATATAGCAGGTACACGTATCACATGACGAACAGACACAAGATAGCCAGAGCATCGCCCCTGCATGCCTATAAAAGGCTGATAGCTACACTGTCTCAATGACGAGTTACACTTGAAGGTGGAAAAGAGGGGAATAGATAACGCCCGTTCTAAATTGGGACGAGCAGAGACTACACTACGCCCAAACCACTGCGTACATAGATAGGTGGTGATTAATATGAAATATGAATGTCACTGTGTTGTATCTAATCCTTTGTACTGTAACCCTGAATCCCCCACCCTACCCCTTTTTTTTTCTGTACCCCCACCCTTTCTATTTTATGATTGAAAACAATAAACTCAATTAATAAAAAAAAAAATACTGTTTATTGAATTATACATTAAATATACAATTTGCATTTATTTTTAAAAAAAATCTATATAAAGTTCTACCTACTTTTACATTTAATGTCTTGATTACATTATACACCTGCCATCTGTTATACAGTCTCTCTAGTCGTCTTAAAATATTTCTCAGGGCTATTAACAGACCCTATAAATGCATTTTGCTGTCTTTGTACCACTTTCTGGAGGCATATCTCTCCATGGATCCACTCTGAAGAACTGGTCTTGTCCTCTTACAAAAACTACTAGAGATGCACTGTACCATGCTTTCATTATTTATTTTGTGTTTGCGAAGTTCAACTAATCTTTGGCAGGAGAAAAGGAGTGGTAGAGATTGTTCTACATGGAATGGGCTCATTTTTCTTGTAGTTTAGGTTTCCACACGTCATAGTTTTAGATTGCAATGTTTTAAAAAGATTACACATCTGTATTCTGATTCAGAACAGCAAAACTACAATGAAGATTTATCTTTACTTATAAAAGATTATAAAAAAGCAGTTTTTAAAACGAATATTTTGCATCCTCAGGTTTACGCTTCAGATCTGAGTAAAGAACCTGCCTTCCAGCTCATTGCAATGGAAAATACATCCGAAAACCAAGAGATCCAGATGATTCCAGAGCAGTACCAGGTTCTTGAAAAGCTTGGAGAAGGGACCTTTGGTCAAGTTTTCCTGGCTCATGACAAGCTAGCAGGTACATAGACAGTTTGATTAACCCCAAAGCCTTTTTGTTGGCACACGTGTGTTAATCTAATAACATACAGTATCTAGAATAGTTAATGGATATAATAACCTGTACTTTAAGCAGAAATGTCACTTTTTGCAAAACCTAGTGGCAAACTAATTTTTTTTTTTATTTGTTTTCTTTTGTCTTTTTATTTACATTGTATATCTTGCTGTACCGGCACAGCCAAAACAATAGGCAAATTAAATTAATTTCAAGTGTTGCATGCACACACACAGGACTCGGAAAGAAATATTGGAGCACTTAAAGAGAACTGTCTTAATAGTATTACATTTAACATCCTCATGTCACTCCCGACTCATTAATGTTACTATAGTTGATTGTTTTTCTGAAAATGGTTTTAACAATTGTCTTGATCATGTTTACAAGGTCGATCAGTGGCGCTAAAACTGATGAAGAAAGAGAGAACCCACCAAGATGCCTTTGTCAAGGAATTCAAGGTTGCGGTCTATCTGTCTCATCACAGGGGTATCATTACAACCTACCCCTACTTCTTTGATACCCTGAAACACTACGTCTACGTCCAGGAGGTGGCAACAGCAGGGACCCTCAAATCCATTATTGTTGAGAAGGTAAGGAGCATAAGCTGTATAATTGCTCCTCATTAGTCTCAGTGGTATTTTACAGCAGATTAGTAACAATGAATGGTCTTGTTAGAATATCTATGCTACTTTAGGCATGGGCAACTTGATACCCTATACCTTATGTATGTACTATAACAATAACTGGCATAGGATATTTGCTGTAATTGTATATCATCAAGAACAGGAGGGCCACTGGTTACCAACATGTGTCCTAGCTGCATCTTAGTTTGGTTAAATAATTATCAATGTTCAAGTTGAATTCATTGAAAAAGTTGAAAACTTTGATTGAAAAGTTTTAATAAACACAGCCATCTCCATAAAACATATAAAAAGTGTTTAATTACATTTACTGTCAACACTTGCCTACAATTGAAATAGCTAAAATTATTATTCTATTTTCAGCAGCATATATATTTTAGAACTTTAATTATGGCATACATTGATAATTCAACATTGCATGTGTAAATCACTGCTTACAACACAATAACTAATATTTGAGGCATACTTTTGCTAGAGGAGAGTTATCAGCTGACTTATTAAAATAATGATTTTGAGAATGATATTGGTAAAATATTTTTATTTTTGGCTCTACTGAATATTTTACTTAATATACTGATTTTTTTTTTTTTCTAATATTTTAGGTTGGGTTACCAGAATACATTGTGAAGCGTTGTGCTGCTCAGATTTCCGAAGCATTGTTTTTCATTCATAATCAAGGGTTGGTGCATAGAGACCTGAAACCAGACAACATCTTGCTTATGGATAAAGAATGCCACGAAATTAAGATCGGAGATTTTGGTCTAACAGAACGTTTTGGTAGATTCATCCCATCGATGTCTCATATAATACCATACATGGCACCTGAGCTTTCTATTCTGGAACCTAACCAATATCTACACTTGAGTCCAAGTATTGATGTCTGGGCATTTGGAGTCACTCTGTATGTAGCTCTCACTGGCTGCTTTCCATGGCTGGAAGCTGTAAACAAAGACCATAAATTCCGGATATTTGCAAGCTGGAAAACATATGGCGAGTTAGACTCTCCCCCAGTTTCCTGGCAGAGTTTTACCAGGGAAGCATTGGTTATGTTTTCCAGTTTACTTTCACTGAATCCTTCCGTTAGAATGTCTGGTGGCATTGTTTACAATTACCTGCATGTACCATGGAGATACAAAGAGCTGAATATTAATAGGTGAGAGGTTTAAGCTCTTTGTCAGCCAAGGACAGGAAGCAATAGCAATGGCAGAGCTTACAGATGTCAAGACACTTGTATATGGATATCAAGTGTAGTAAAAGGGCCTCAGGTCTTCGAGGATGCCGTGTACATGTACAGTGAACGTGAAGGTAGGTTTGTATTTAATTATGTTTATTTATAAAATATTTTACCAGAAATAATACATTGAGATTTTTTTCTCATTTTAATGTATGTCTTGGGCCAACTAACCCTACATCGTTACAACAGGGTACAATAGAATATTCAAAATAATATTAATACATATATAAATTTAATACAGAACAGGTAAGAAATGTAATCAACCATTATTACAGGTTCATTCTGTTTTGAGATATGTAAAGAAGGATTTCTTAAAGGATTTTAGGCTGGGAGGGGATTTGAAAGTGTCCGGAAGGTTATTCCATAATAGCAGTGCTCTGTAGGAAAAAGAGGAACGTAACATTTTTATTTTGTATTTAGGTAGACTACTTAAAGTACTGGTACTGAATCGGAGGTTATAGAAGGTGGGAACAGCCGGGGAGAGCATTTTGCTCAGGTAGGGTGGGAGCTTTCCAAAAAAGCTCTTAAACACAAGGCTGAAAAGATCAAGGTTCCTGTCTGAATTCCAGCAATAGCCAAATTAGCTTTTATTATGTCACAATGGTTGGTCATGTCATAATAGTGTAGCAAAAAGCAGCAGGATGAGTTTTACAATGTAGAAAGTTTATGAAGGTGGATTTGTGATACAGGTGCATACACTACATCCCCACATAGTGTATATCAGTGTGTGTCTTAACCATCCTTTAGCCCCTCTCTCATCCATTTTTAAATACTTCTAAAAATCTGCTTAAAAATAGGAGTAATCACATTACCCATCATTTCATTAATATTTAAATAAACATTTTTTTCTACAATCTGTCCAATAATTTAACATATACCTCCCCCCTCCCCCCCCCCCCTTTTATCTTTATTAGGGGACTGGTGGGGATGGTATAAAATTTAGCATAATTGGATATACCCATTAAGGAAGATTTTAAAGAAATTAATTCCCATATGAAAGAATGCATCCATAAATAAACTGGTTTATTCATATATCTTGTGCATAGACTTGGATAGAGTTCTAGTATGTGTGAATTCTGCTTTATACTAGAATTTTCATATATATTTGATCTTGTTTTAATTTTTCCTTAATAAAGTTAATTAAGATTTGATAAAAATACAAAAAGAGAAGTCCTGCGCTTAAGCAGCAAAAACTACAACACACATCAGCCCCAATATATAGTAAAAACCAAAGAAAAGAAAATGTTACTTGCGCTTTCTCCTTAATCCCTATGTACATTTAGACAAATGGAGGTCATTTAGTTGCTCCAATGGCCATTGGAGGGATGCCCGCCTGCCAACGTCAAGTCAGACTGATGTGTGTTGTAGTCCTTGCTGCTTAAGCGCAGGACTTCTCTTTTTGTATTTGTATTTACTTTGTATCACACAGCCTGGTTACAATGCTGCTACCCATCCCATGTGTTCCCTATTAAGGGTTAATAAGTAAAGTGGTGTATATAAAAAATACCCCTTTCTGTCTCATTAGAGATATCTTTGCCAGAAGCTCAAGGAAGCAGGCTGAAGGGTCAGTGTTAGGACCCGCTTAGGGGGGTCTGCCTTGACGTTGGCAGGCGGGCATCCCTCCAATGGCCATTGGAGCAACTAAATGACCTCCATTTGTCTAAATATACATAGGGATTAAGGAGAAAGCGCAAGTAACATTTTCTTTTCTAAGATTTGATAAAAGTTTATTAGTTACAAGCACTTTAATCATATCCACTCTTCCCCTTTTTTCTACATGCCCACTGAATGACATGAACAAAGGACTATTCACAGCCAATCGGGCAGTGAGTGACGTGGAACGCATACATCATCGCTTCCATGACATAATTACGCGAATGGGTGTGGACTTACAAGCACATGGGCACCCAGAACAAAGTGGGATCACATCAAAAAGGGCGGAACCCAAATAGGAGTAAATCTATATCAGCTGAAAAAAAAATAGGAGCCATAGAAAGCATTGATGGATCAATTGAGAGGTTTATCTGAGACTTGAGGGTCTTGACATCTTGCCAGGTTATTATTCCAGCTGGGTACCTGTTGACTGGTAGGGCATATGTATTGATGGCTTGGATCTTGTTCTTGCCATTTAGCTGGGACTTCAGGACCTCTCAGACTCTCTGGAGGTACTCTGATGTTCTCCTTGCCTCTACCTCATGGTTGCCATGTTCTTGTGGTACCCCCAGGTACTTGTAGATATTCTCCACATCTCCTATTCAGCCTTCTGGTACTTGAAATCCTTCTGTTCTGATCATCTTCACTTTTCTTCGCTATCTGTCACACTGCTGATCGGGGGAGACCTCGTGCACGGTCTGCATGACAGCATGTCCGCACTCGATCAGCGTGGACACACTAAAGCAAAACTTACCTCTTGCCAGGTCTCCCTCCAGTCTCCATGGTAGATTGGGTGGAAATCATGCTGGCATTCTCAAAAACGCTGGTCGCTTCCAAGGGCCTCAAATGAAATTAAAGGAACAGCCTCTATTTTTTACGCTAGTGACACAGACATGCGTGCATCATCACATCATCGGTGTTGTGATGGACCGCCTGCCACCCTGACCGGGTGGGTCCATCAATCAAAGCTTCCTAGCTGAAGCTGAGGACCATAAGCACAACACCGGGCACCGTAGCCCCCTAGCCGCCGTATCTTGGCTGGGGGTCTCGCCGTCCCTTCCCACCCTGGACCAAACTCCTGGATCCTGCTCTCAGTGGAAAAAGAGTATAGCTGATAACCCAATTATCTCCAGGCAGGAAAAAAAACAAAAAACACATTTCTACAAAGTCCCAAAAGTACCCCAAAACACATAATATCCCCACAAATGTCACATCCCCTGATGGCCCTGATCTGGCTGACCAACATATCCAAAAATCACCCAGATCACTTCGGGGGTTCAGGAATACCCTGGAAGTCACAGGTCTACTTTGGGGATTCGAAGTAAAGTTCAAAATACCGAACATAGCCGTTCGTGAGTACAGTCAGTGTATTTCTTTTGTTTGGGAGTTTCTTCTTACCGAACGTCGTTCGACTCCCGTTCGAATAGCCTAACATCCCCGGAAGGTAAGCATTCAGCGACGTTCGCGCGGTTGAGTGTCCAATTTGAGTTCCATGCACTCAATGACCAAACACCACTCATTGTTGTCACGCCTTATGATGGCCGCCACTATACCATGGGTCTTCCCAGGACCAGTCTATGATGTCTCTCCAGTTGTAGGGCTATAGGTCTGGATCTGCCACCCAGCTCTCCTGCTCTGCCTGTAGGGTAAATTGGGGCAGACTTGAGCTGAGCAGGTGCTGGTAGTCCTGCTCCAGATCCCAATCCAGGGTGGCCAGATGGATCAGGTCTGGCCCTAGGTCGCCAGCTCTAGGGAGATTCAGTATAGCCTCCCTGTGGTTATGTATGACCCAAAAACGTGATACTGTAGCACTACCAAACTCCAGTTTGGCCAAGGCCTCCCATAACAGGCCAGGGCCATTGTAATCCTCGCCCTCGGGCCTGTCATACTCAGCCATCCGGGAAACATGCTGTATTGCATACCACCATAGCGCCTGGTATGCGTCATCGATCCACAGTTCCTGCCCCACCACTCTCTTAAGCTTTGTCACCCATTCATCCAGGGACTGCTCTCCCAGGAGAGGCATCCGCAGTGCCACTCATACCTGCAGCCGCTGCTCCTTGCTTGGAGGCTCTCACCCTGCCAACGCTGTACACCCTCCAGGGCTTCGGCCCAAAGCTCTCTTTTAGCAGCCTCTCTTTAGTCCAACATAGCCTCCTGATACAGGCCCATCCTGTAGGGTCAATAGGTCCAGTGAAACTCCTCTTCAACTGCAAACCCTGTACGGGGGACTAGCTGGTGCCATATTGCTGTAGGCAGGGATGCTGCATGGTAGCTAGCTCTATCCCTCCATTTAGAAATCCAAAACTGGTGTCTCCAGGATGCTGCTCCTCACACTAGGAAGCCATCCCACTTCTGCCACCAAATGTGACGGACCACCTACAACCCTGACAGAGTTCCTCAGTCAATCGATTCTTCCTAGGTGACACTGAGGACCATAAGCACCGCACCGGACACAGTCAGCAACGTAGCCCCTAGATGCTGTAGCTTGGCTGAGGGTCTCACCATCCCTTCCCCCCCCGAGCCAAACTCCTGGATCCAGCTCTCAGTGGGTAGGCCTCTCCTCCAAGAGAGTATAGCTGTAAAGCTCTTATAAGAGTTAGTGATATAGCTTGTATATCAGGTCCCTACAAACATGAGGCGAGGCTCTATGTTGAGGGTAAAGCTGGACTGGTTTAAAGGTAGCCACACTGGTCTTATATGACAATGCCCATGCAAGGGGTACGTCCACAGGATGGACCTTGTGGGGAACTGAGTTACAATATTATAAACCAATAACAGGGTTACCAGATACGACACTCCCACACACAGCATACAATCCCTCCCCTCTTCCTGGGAGGTAATGAGTCAGATACTGTATTAACCCAATTATCTCCAGGCAGAAAAAAGTCCAAAAAGTCCACCAAAACACATAATATCCCCACAAATGTCACATCCCCTGATAGCCCTGATCTGAGTGACCAACATATCCAAAAATCACCCAGATGAGTTCAGGGGTTCAGGAATTTCCTGGAAGTCATATTTTGACCGACTGCACGCAGGGTTCCATGCCAAAACAGTTCCAGAGAATTAGGCTGTGCGGACGGTCTACTGCGGGGATTCGAAGTAGAGTTCGAAATACCGAACATAGTCGTTCGTGAGTACAGTCAGTGTATGTCTCTTGTTTGGGAATTTCTTCTTACCGAACTTTGTTTGACTCCCGTTCGAATAGCCAAACATCCCTGGAAGGTAAGCGTTCAGTGGTGTTTGCGCCGTCGAGTGTCCGATTTGAGTTCCATGCACTCGACGACTAAACACCACTCATTGTACTCGTGGCTTAAGATGGCCGCCACCACATGTTTGAATGCCACTTCAAATGGCTTCGGGAGTTCGGAGTGCCGCTTCGAAAGTTCGAATCCTGTTATAAGTCCCTCCCTTTTATCAATGATTTATATTTTGTTTAAAATGACATCAAGCAGCCACGGACTGCTTGCTGTCATTTAAAACTCGATATAAATGTATCTTGTATAGAAGTGTAACGAGTACGGTAAGAGTACATGTTAAAAGTAGCTATTTAGATCAGTAGCACAGTCTTATTGGGTTACTGATCTAAATATCTACTTTTTCATATTGCAACAGTTTGTTATACCTTTTGGTTACACGTACTCTTACCGTAGCTCTCTCACTTCTATTTAAGATACATATTTTTATATTCCGTTTTAAACGACAACGAGCAGCCACTGGCTACTAGCTGTTTAGGTGACATGCCCCTACTAAACAGGGGTACCTGACAGAGGTAGGGGCATGCATCTGGATTTAACCTGTGCCAGGTTAAACCCTTATTGCAATAGCTTCCCAGTCACTAGTAGTTTTAAACTTGTTTAGGCGACATGCCCCTACTCGCAGCATGCGGGAGGATTTAACCTCCCTTTTATCAATATGGGGATCAGAGACCCTTATAGTTTGTTTTAAATGACTGTTTAGGCGATATGCCGCGAGTAGGGGCATGCGGAAGGGTTTAACCTCCTTTGTATTAATATAGGGGGTCATAGGTTTTAATGTAAGGGGCAGTAGGAATAATTATTTATTGCAAGAAGGGGGCTAGTAGCGCTGCCGGCTCCCTTCTTGCTTTTTTTTTTTTTTGCAGTCCTAATTGACTAAAACAAATTATTTTGCGAATTTAGTTTGAAAATGAATGGTTTGCGAATGAAATTCGGGTTTGACTAATGACTTATTTAGTACGAAATAATTCGTAAGAAACGAAAATTTCACTGATGCACATGTCTAGTTACAGCATTTGCAGAGGGACTGTTACACCTAATTAGATGAAACCGACGCTAAATATTTACCAGAGGGGTTAAATGAATATTTAATAGATAACAGGCTCAGAGAAAGAAAAGATGAAGAGCAAACCAAAGTGTTTTTCAATTTCTTTGGCTCATCGTTTTTCTCCCTCTCTTGCAGTTTCCCAACCTGATCCTGAACCAATGCAGCCAGGAGTAACTAACTAAGCTGAGCAGCAATACAGGAGAGGTGAGGGTTTGTGTTATTTTGTGACAAACTAGGTCATCTATGGTTAACATGCCCTATCTGTCTGGATAATGTACACACCTAAGGACCATTAGGGGACCGGCCTTAGATATTATGTACATGTCCCCTACTACGCCTCATAATAGATCCCTGCTTCCTATTTCGCTATCTTTCACCAAAGCTCTTATAGATTTTAGAGCAGCAGAACATTTCATAGAAGCTGAATATACTCTCTTGTGTCATGTACCACTAAGAGAAAATGCTACACCTTTGACCATTGATGGTATACCTCTAAGGAATACTTTTTGATTACCCAAGAGGCCTGTTCCATAAATCAATAGGCGTTTTACATAAGGAATCTATTATTTTCAGGTTATATCCTATCTATCCTGTCCGATTGTCTTAGATTTCCGTTTGCTTTCTTTACACACCCCTCATATTGATTGGATTCAGGGTGAAGTATTATCTTGGGGTGATTCATGCAGGGAAAGATGCATACAACCAATCATACCTATCAATACTATTAATGTACCTACTGCCACACCTTTATCCACAGAAATACCTTTCCAATGTATGTCCGTTAAAGAGGTGTTCAACAAGATTCATGCTGAAACGTTGCCACCACACAGACCTTTCAACTGTACCATTGATTTATTGCCTGTTACTGTGCCTCCTAGAGGTTGTGTGTATCCACTATCCCCACAGGAAAGTGTAATAAAGGAGGAATATATACAGGAATCCCTCTCTAAGGGTTTCATACATCTCCTCTCCTGCTGGAGCGTTTTTTTCTTTGTTTCTAAGAAGGAAGGTGACCTGAGGCCTTGTATTGACTACCGAGGTCTAAATAACATAACCATAAAGATTGCCTATCCTATACCTATTATATCAGAGCTGTTCAATAAACTTAAAGGGCTGTTTTTACTAAACTGGATCTCCATAGCGCTTATAATTTAGTTAGGATAAAGGAGGGGCATAAACATGGAAGACAGCATTCAATAGTAGGAGTGGGCACTATGAATATTAAATCCTGCCTTTTGTCTTGTGCATTGCCCTCGCTGTATTCCAAGACCTGATAAATGATGTTTTGAGAGATTACATTCATTGATATGTCTTGGTATATCTTGATGATATACTCATCTTCTCTTCCGATCTCGACATCACATTCATGTGTAGACAGTTCTACAGACGTTGTTAATGAATAGCTTATATTGCAAATTAGAAAAATGTATCTTTGATCAGGCTGAGGTTTATTTCTTGGGGACATCATTTCTTATTCTGGATTTACTATGGATGCCAAAAAAATTAGAAATGGTAGTCAACTGACAATTACCAAAAGGTCTAAGAGCCTTTCAATGATTTGTGGGTTTTTTGAATTACCACCTTAGATTTGTTCCAAGGGTTTTCATCCGTAATAGCTGCTATCATGACCTAACAAAGAAAGGGGCTAATACACAATCCTAATCTCCTGATGCCTTGTCAGCATTTAACTGATTAAAATCATTTACTGTTCCCTCTGTTTTTCGACATCCTGAAACCTCCAAACCATTTGTTTTAGAGGTTGATGCATCAGAAAAAGGAATTGGGACTTTTCTTTCTCAAAGAGAATTGGCCGGCAAATCCCTACATTCCTGTGGATTCTTCTCAAATTCTCAAATTGTCTCCTGCTGAACAAAATTACGATATTGGTAATTGTGAACTAATGGCCATCGTTCTAGCTCTGAAGGAATGGAGACACTTTTTAGCGGGATCCACGATACCGGTCATGATCATAACTGACCATAAGAACTTGGCATATTTCAGCAAAACCAAACGGTTATCATACAGACAAGTCAGGTGCTCTTTATTGTCTAGATTCAACAATATCATAACTAGTGATGTACCGAACTGTTCGCTGGCGAATAGTTCCCGGCAAATATAGCGTGTTCGCGTTCGCCGCAGGCGAACACATGGGCGGTTTGATCCACCCCCTATTCGTCATCATTGAGCAAACTTTGACCCTGTGCCTCACAGTCAGCAGACACATTCCAGCAAATAAGCAGCAGACCTTCCCTTCCACACCCTCCCACCTCCCTCCCAGCATCCATTTTAGATTCATTCTGAAGCTGCATGCTTAGTGAGAGGAGGGAAAGGGTAGCTGCTGCTGATTAGATAGGGAAATTGATAGCTAAGCTAGGGTATTCAGTGTCCACTACAGTCCTGAAGGACTCATCTGATCTCTGCTGTAAGAACAGCACCCCAAAAAGCCCTTTTTAGGGCTAGAACATCAGTCTGCTTTTTTTTTTCTGTGTAATGTAATTGCAGTTGCCTGCCTGCCAGCTTCTGTGTCAGGCTCAGTGGATGCTGTGCCCATTTGCACATTTCCACCACTCATATCTGTTGTCACAATAGCTTAAGCTTTACATTTAAAAACAAACAAACTTTTTTTCACTGTAATAGATTGAAGAGCAGTTAGTTGTCTGCAAGCGTCTGGGTGTCAGGCCTCCTTCAGCGTGTTCTCTGCAGACCCCTGCCTGTGTACTTTGACAGTTGCCACTCATATCTGGTGTCTCTATAGCGTGCTTTTACAAAGAAAAAAAGGTTTCCAGTGTAAGCTAATAGCAGTCAGTGTCCTTAAAGCAGGTGTGTCAGGCCTTCAGCGTGTGCTCTGCAGAACTGTGCCAGTGCACATTGCCACTCATATCTGTTGTCACAATAGCATGCATTTAAAACCAAAAAACTTTTTTCACTGTTATAGATTGAATAGCAGTTAGTTGTCTTCAAGTGGGTGTGTCAGGCCTACAGCATGTACTCTGCAGACCTCTGCCATTGCACATTGCCTCTCATATCTGGTCTCACAGTAGCTTGCACGCATAGTACCACTAATCCCTCAAAAAATGACAGGCAGAGGCAGGCCACCCCGCAGGGGCCATCGTGGTCGTGGTGCTGTGATTCCCTTTGGCCCTAGAATAATGCCCAGTTTTCAGAGGCCACGTACCCTGAACTTGAAAAGTTCTGAGGACATAGTTGAACTGGCTAACACAGGACACCCAATCTTCTACAGCCTCCGCTCGGAACCTTGACGCACCATCCTCCTCCAGCTTAGCTTCAGGCACCTCTCAAGATACCACTCACCCGCCTGCCGCCACCACCAAAACTAGCACCACAGCCGCTTTACTTGGTATGTCAGAGGAGTTATTCACACATCCGTTTGAAGAAATGAGTGATGCGCAACCATTATTGCCAGAGGATGTAGATAACAGGGATATGTCTCAGGCAAGCAGCATTACACACATGGACGTACAGTGTGATGATGATGATGTTGTACCCGCTGCTGTTTCCTTTGCTGAGTTGTCAGATACAAGTGAAGCGGTTGATGATGACGATGCGTCCATAGATGTCACGTGGGTGCCCGCTCAGCAAGAAGAAGAACAGGGCGAAAGTTCAGATGGGGAGACAGAGAGGAGGAGGAGACGAGTTGGAAGCAGGGGGAGGTCGTCGCAAGGAGCTAGTGGCACAGTCAGACAGCATGCATCGGCACCCGAGGTCAGCCCGACAGCACGCCAATCAACGCATGCTGTGTCCACCACCAGAATGCCGTCATTGCAGAGCTCAGCAGTGTGGAATTTTTTTTGTGTGTCTGCCTCTGACAACAGCGATGCCATTTGCAACCTGTGCCAAAAGAAACTGAGTCGTGGGAAGTCCAACACCCACCTAGGTACAACTGCTTTGCGTAGGCACATGATCTCACATCACAAACGCCTATGGGATCAACACATGAGTACAAGCAGCTCTAAGCTACTCTAAGCCGCCATCCTCCTCCTGGTCCAGCATCTTCAGCCACGTCAACCACTGCTGTCCTCCTTGCCCCCTCTCAACCATCCGCCACTCCGTCTCCCGCCTTAAGCAGTTCCCGCTCATCTGCCCACAGTCATGTGTCTGTCAAGGACATGTTTGAGCGTAAGAAGCCAATGTCACAAAGTCACCCCCTTGCCCAGCGTCTGACAGCTGGCTTGTCCGAACTATTAGCCCGCCAGCTTTTACCATACAAGCTGGTGGAGTCTGAGGCGTTCAAAAAATTTGTAGCTATTGGGACACCGCAGTGGAAGGTACCCGGCCGAAATTTCTTTTCACAAAAGGCAATCCCCAACCTGTACTCGATTGTGCAAAAGGAAGTAATGGCATGTCTGGCACACAGTGTTGGGGCAAGGGTCCATCTGACCACTGATACCTGGTCTGCAAAGCATGGTCAGGGCAGGTATATCACCTACACTGCACATTGGGTAAACCTGCTGACTGCTGCCAAGCATGGAATGCATGGCTCTACAGAGGAGTTGGTGACACCGCCACGACTTGCAGGCAGTCCTGCTGCCACCTCCTCTACTCCTCCTACTCCATCCTCTTCCATAAACTCCTCGGCTTAGTCCTCTTCTGCTGCTGCGTCTTGCTCCACATCAACCCCCCCAGCTCCCAGGTACTAGTCCACATCCCGGATACGGCAGTGTCACGCCGTCTTGGGTTTGACTTGCTTGGAAGCAGAGAGTCACACCGGACAAGCACTCCTGTCCACCCTGAATGCACAGGTGTAAAAGTGTCTGACTCCGCAGCAACTGGATATCGGCAAAGTGGTTTGTGACAACGGAACAAATTTGTTAGCGGCATTGAAGTTGGGTAAGTTGACCCATGTGCCGTGTATGGCACATGTGTGTAATCTGATCGTACAACGCTTTGTGCATAAGTACACAGGCTTACAGGACGTCCTGAAGCAGGCCAGGAAGGTGTGTGGCCATTTCAGGCATTCCTATACGGCCATGGCTCACTTTGACGATATCCAGCGGCGAAACAACATGCCAGTGAGGCGCTTGATTTGCAACAGCCCGACACGTTGGAATTCAACACTCCTAATGTTCGACCGCCTGCTCCAACAAGAAAAAGCTGTTAATGAATATTTGTATGACCGGGGTGCTAGGACAGCCTCTGGGGAGCTGGGAATTTTTTTGCCACGTTACTGGACGCTCATGCGCAATGCCTCCTTTTGAGGAGGTGACAAACCTAGTCAGTCGCACCGAAGGCACCATCAGCGACATCATACCATTTGTTTTCTTCCTGGAGCGTGCCCTGTGAAGAGTGCTGGATCAGGCCATAGATGAGCGTGAAGAGGAAGAGTTGTGGTCACCACCAGAAACAGCCTTATCAGCATCGCTTGCTGGACCTGCGGCAACGCTGGAAGAGGATTGTGAGGAAGAGGAGTCAGAGGAGGAATGTGGCTTTGAGGAGGAGGAGGAGGAGGAAGACCAAACACAACAGGCATCCAGGGTGCTCGTTGTCACCTATCTGGTACCCGTGGTGTTGTACGTGGCTGGGGGGGAAGAACATACCTTCATTGACATCAGTGAGGAGGAGGAACGGGAAATGAGTAGCTCGGCATCCAACCTTGTGCAAATGGGGTCTTTCATGCTGTCCTGCCTGTTGAGGGACCCTCGTATAAAAAGGCTGAAGGAGAACGACCTGTACTGGGTGTCCACGCTACTAGACCCCCGGTATAAGCAGAAAGTGGCGGAAATGTTACTGAATTAGAACAAGTCGGAAAGGATGCAGCATTTGCAAAATAAATTAAAAAGTATGCTTTACACAGCGTATAAGGGTGATGTCACAGCACAACGGGAATCTAACAGGGGGAGAAGTGGAAGTAATCCTCCTCCTCCCACGACCACGCCGGCAAGGACAGGACGCTTTAAAGACGTGTTGTTGATGGAGGACATGCGGACCTTTTTAAGTCCTACGCATCGCCACAGCCCTTCGGGATCCACCCTGAGATAGCGACTCGACCGGCAGGTAGCAGACTACCTCGCCTTAACTGCAGATATCGACACTCTGAGGAGCGATGAACCCCTTGACTACTGGGTGTGCTGGCTTGACCTGTGGCCTGAGCTATCCCAATTTGCTATAGAACTTCTGGCCTGCCCCGCTTCAAGTGTCCTGTCAGAAAGGACCTTCAGTGCAGCAGGAGGTATTGTCACTGAGAAGAGAAGTCGCCTAGGACAAAAAAGTCTAGATTACCTCACCTTTATTAAGATGAATGAGGGATGGATCCCGAAGGGACTGACACTGGGCGATACATTAGATTAAAAAAGGCCTGATGAGATGAGCTGCTACAGCAGCGGCTGCAACAATACCAAATTTTTCAGGCATGTGTACATGCCTAATTTTTAGGCTCTCTCGTGCTGCACTGTGGCTTCAAAAACCAAACAAAAAAAAGGCACATAGTGACCCTATGTAGGGTGAACAGTCCCTATTCTGCTCTGTGTCAGTGTGTATCATGGTCTCTGAGGACGGGGAACAGTCTCTATTCTGCTCTTGCATTTCTATTTCTTCTTAGATAACAAAAAAATTCTGAGACGACGTTGGCAGGGCTATTCACTTGTGTGATCTGTCATGAATTGTCATTTGAATGTTAATTTGAACTGTGGGGCACAAGCACTTGAATCTGACAATTTTTATTTTATCAGAGAACTTGTTCGGGATACAGAAAGGAAAAAAGGGAGGGTAAGCGGTTAAGGTACGTCGATCTTATTCACATCTTATACATTCAAGAGCAAACTGGTTATTCATTCTCGTGGGAGTTTTTCCGCTGCCCTTGGGCCTTTGGTCTAGTACCATGTCATGGTTGTCTCTCTCTCCTAAACCTGGGTATGGGAAGGGGGAAACCTGGGGACAGGCTACTGTAGGGGAAGAAGAACGGGGGAAATAGATGTCGGAAGCCCCTCATCTCCCTTTGTCTCCTTCTTAGTTAGCATGCTGTGTGCGGTCACCGGGTCTATTCCCTTATCTAACTACTTAACTATGTACAATGTGGGTGTTTAACCTCAGCTTGGTATACCTCAATGTTGGCTGTTGTACCATGGTGTTTGGAGTCGTTGTCTCTCTGCGTCAGAACAGTTAGGTCTTAGGAGTGGTACTATTCATCCTTCGTGTGTGTGTGTGTGTATATATATATATATATATATATATATATATATATATATATATATATATATATATATATATATATATATATATATATGTGATATATGTTATTGTTCTAACACGACCCCCTCCTCCTCCTTCCTCAGATACGCCTCCCATATGTTCCTGGCTTCCACTATGTGCACTATGTGGTGTGGGGGGTGTAGCCGCTGGCAGGTTTTTGTTTCATATGCTAGGTTTAGGGAGATCTGTTGGAGAAGGCTAGATCTCTCCGGTGGCTGTTGTTGTTTCCACCCTCTGGCTATTAATAAGTTGGCAGCAATCAAAATATGATATGTTAGGTCGGCATGTGCTTTTGGAAATGGGTCAATCGAGATGAAGGGTAGGGTATTTTCTGGTCTCAGGTTGGTTCTCGTGACCAGTGCCCCTTGTATCACCCCCTCAACTGCCTTCCAGTATCCTCTGATGGCCGAGCAGGCCCACCAGATGTGGAGCATTGTGCCCTACTCTATTAAACATCTCCAGCAAAGTCTCGAGGTGTTGGGATATAGGGTCACTAGTCTAGTCAGTACCAAGTACCACCTATATTGTATCTTGCGCATTAGCTCTAGGTGGGATGCGCATCTGGATCTACCTTTATGGGCTATGAAGGCTTGGTTCCATTGTTCTTCTGAGAAGACTGTACTCAAATCCTTATGCCATGCCTCCCAGGTGTGCGGTTCCTAAAATCGCTGCCATATACACGTCCACTGATAGGAGACGCAACAGGTATTATTAAACTGATAAGAATAATACTAAACACACCACTCCTATCTGGTGGCACATTAGATTGCACGCGCAGTGACCCAAATGTGAAGTAGGAGGACCGACCAAGCATCTTCTTCCATCTCCCTGTTACAAAAATTGCTGCCATATCCATATAAGTTGTACATGATAGTTTTCCAGGGACAAATGTTGTAGCCTGTTGAACGAGGTGACCTTGCTCGGGTCCCAGGTGTGCAGTTCCTAAAATCGCTGCCATATACACGTCCACTGATAGGAGACGCAACAGGTATTATTAAATTGCTAAGAATAGTACACCACTCCTATCAGTAGGTCCCCCCCATTGTGATTTATGCCCCACACCGCGCAGGGGTGGGGGCCTGGGGGGAGGACAGTAGGTCCCCCACCTTATCCTTATTTACTGAATATTCCCCTGTATAACAATGTTTGGCATTTAGTGAATATTACCCATTCTGCTCTGTGTCAGTGTGTATTAGGGATCCTTAGGATAGGTGTCAATTCATACCTGCCAAGTGACCATATGTAAGCGGAACAGTCCCTATTCTGCTCTGTGTCCGTGTGCATCAGGGGCTCTGAGGACAGGTGTCAATCCATATGTCAGGTGTCAATGTGTCAGGTGTCAATCCATATCCATTGTGATTTAGGAATGTTAGGTGATTTCTGCCCTTTATGGATAAACAGACTCTGCATCAACTGTGTAATTTTCCATGGGAGTTTTGCCATGGATCCCCCTCCGGCATGCCACAGTCAAAGTGTTAGTCCCCTTGAAACAACTTTTCCATCACTTTTGTGGCCAGAAAGAGTCCCTGTGGGTTTTAAAATTTGCCTGCCCATTGAAGTCAATGGCGGTTCGTGAAAGTTCCTGTTGTCAGGGTACCTGAAGCCTCTACCTCCGAAAGAGGTAGAGACTTAGTAGTTTACTCCTCCAGCAGGTCGGCTTCCTCCATCCCTCGCGGCTCCCCTAGACACTCTCACGCCGGCCGCGAGGGATCCGTCTCATTTTATGACGTCACGCACGCTGCCCGACGTCATGACGTCAGTCCGGACCGATCTGTCACTCAAGTGACTGGAAGCCACTCAGGACTCGTCGGAGGCGGGTATACTCACTGTAACCAGGGTATTTAAACCTGTTTCTCCCATTCACTCATTGCCCTGTCGTGGTTCTAGCCTGTCTAGTCACACAGTGCTCTGGCGATTTCAGTTATTCCTTTGGTTCCGACCCGGCTAGTTTGACTTACTCTGTTTCCCTCTGGTATCCTTGACCCGGCTTGTTCCTCGCTCACCTGTCCTCTCGTTCCCTCGACCTCGGCTTGTTTCTGACCATTCTCTTTACTCTCCGTACGTTAGTCCGGCCATTCTAAGGTCCGGTATACGTACCCTGTCCTGTTTGTACTTTGCGTGTTGGATCCCTGTTCCGATCCTGACACCTGTTCGCCATTCGCGAACCGAAAATTTCGGGTTCGCAACATCACTAATCATAACATACAGACCAGGTACCAGAAATACTAAGGCTGATGCCTTGTCCAGACAATTTGATCCAGAAGATTATATTGAAGAGGTTATATCTCCCATCATTCCCTCTGAATCTATTGTAGCTACCACCGTCCTATACTTGTGGTCTTGCTTGTTAGAAAAAAATACAGGCAGGGCAGGCGTTGGCTCCTCTCAAAAAGCCTCCCTATGTATTGTATGTACCTGATTCAGAAAGACCTAGTGTTTTCTTTATTTCATGAAAACAGGACAGCAGAACACCCTAGCATCCATAAGGCCATATTCGCTATCTTTAGGCAATTTTGGTGGCCTACATTACACATCAAAACCCGAGAGAGTATCGCTGCTTGCGTAACCTGTGCTAAAGTTAAGACCACTAGAAACCTGCATTGTGGATTTTGACAACCTTTGGATATCCCAGATGTACCTTCATCACATTTAGAAATGGATTATACCCAAATCTAAGGCTCACTCTACTATTTTGACAGTCATTGAGCGATTTTAGAAAATTGTGCATCTAATCCCTCTCACCAAATTACAATCCTCTTCTGAATTGGCTTCGATTTTTACCAAAGAGGTGTTTCGTTTGCATTGGCTTCCTCAAGAAATTGTGTTGGATAGAAGGAGTCAGTTCATTTCTAAGTTTTGGAAGAATTTTTGCAGCGAGTTGGGTATCAAAAAGTCTTATTCTTCTGCTTACCCACCCACAGTAATGGTGCGGCTGAAAGAGCCAGCCAGTCTCTGGAAAACTATTTAAGATGTTTTATTTCCCATAACCAACACAACTGCTCTGATCTCCTTCCCTGGGCTGAGTTCGCACGCAGCAACTCCACACAAGACTCCTCTCAGTTTAGCCCATTCTACATTAAACATTGACGTCATCCCATTGTTCTTCCGAATTCCTTTTCTAAAAGTGGTATGCCTGTGTTAGATCAGCATATATTTTCTCTTTAGAATACCTGGGTTCAGATTAAAACCTTTTTGACCCAAGCAGCTAAACGTTATAAGCATTGTGCAGACAGACGCAGGAGTGTTGGTCCTAACTACATAGTGGGTGACAAGGTCTGGCCCTTTACACGTAATCTGTGACTAAAAGTTCAGTCAATGAAATTTTACGATTTGTAGGTCCCTTTCATGTTTTACAGAAGGTTAATTCTATTTTCTTTGCCCTGGAACTGCCTCGTGCATTGCGCATACACAATGTTTTTCATGTTTCCTTGCTGAAATCATTGATATGTAATCGTTAGACAATGTCTAATGTTTCTTCCTCTCCAGATACTGTGGAGGATCAATGTGCAGGCTGCTCGTCTGATCCGGTCGTTTCATGCTAAACCGTGTCTTGTCCGCCTGGTTGGAGTTCTTCGGGGTGGGGGGGGGGGGGGCGTATTGTCAATTGCCAATTCAGCATGACAGCGTGTCTACGCTCAATCAGCACAGACACACTAAAACTATGTAGATAAACTTGCCTCTTTCTGGGTCTCTTCTGCTCTCCACACTACATCACGTGGTGTTCTCACTAATTTTGACCACTTCCGAGGGCCACCATTTTTTTATGCTTGTGATGCAGCCTTGCTTGCATTATCATGTCATCGCAGTGCACGCACGTTTTGGCATCACCAGGTCTCAGTAACCTATAAGAAACCTATCTGGGCTATTTAAATTCCCTGGTCCATTTGTTTGATGCCCTGTGGTGGTTTTCATTAGTTTGGTTTATCCGAGAGCGCGTTATATATTTCTGGTAATTCAGGCATTTTGACCTTGGCTTGTCGTGGACTTTTCTCCTTTCTATTGTCCCTATTCTTAACATTCTTTCTGACTTCTGTATCCCAGACCTCAGTTTGTCTTGTACTACTCTATTGGCATTTAATTTGGTCCGGTAATAGGCTTAATGTATTTTCGTATTTGCTGTCCTTGTCTTTGCTTGTTGGATCCGATCTGTCCTTGACACTATCATCCTTCCACACTTATCTAGTCCGAATGACATTGCGATGTCTTTGCTGTATATCCTAGTTAGGTGGATCAGTGAGTCAATGGCATGCAGCGCCACTCTTGAATCTGTATCCACTCTTCTTGATGAATTGGCTAAGGGGGTTGAGGCCTATGCAGAACAGCATTGGGGATAGTGCATCACCTTGGTATGTGCAACATTTAATGTTCACTTGAGTTAGTGTCCTGGAATTGACTTGTAGAGTTGTTTTCCACTTGCCCATTGAGTTCTTGATGAAGGCTCTTATTGTCTTGTTGATCTTGTATAGAGCCAAGCATTCCAGTATCCATGTGTGTTGCATTGTGTCATAGGCGTTCTTGTAGTCAATCCAGGCTGTGCACACGTTGGTCTGTCTGGTCTTAGAATCCTGCACAACTGCTTGGTCTTGCACAACTGGTTTATGATCTTGGTTTATATTTATTCATTCATAGAGGAAATTTTTTATTTCAGTTTATTAGTTATAAGTGATAAGCACTTTAATAATACCCACTTATGTAATTTAACCCATCTTCCCTTTCTCTACATGCCCACTGGATAACTTGGAGTAAGGACTTATACTTACATCCGATCGGGCAGAGAGTGTAGTGGAACAAATTTGGAATGCACACATCATCACTTCTACGACGTGATGACATGAGTGGAAGGTGACTTGCAAGCACACAAACTCCAGAATGAAATGTAACGCATACTTGGAACACGACATCTTTGCACAGACTGCACAATGTCGGAAAGCCAATGAAAGTATGGATGGATCAATTAAGAGGGGTTTATAAGAATATTGTGGGCAGGGAGGTTTATATTTCTGCTTCACTTGTACTGCAGAATTGTTCCCGATGTGGGATGAAATGCATAGGATTGCTATTACTAACTAATTTGTAAGTGAATAAAATTGTATTTTGCACTTTATCTTGCTAATGTTTTATCTGGTTGCACGTTACAGATTTTCAACTCAATTTGGACAATATAGATGAAATAAACACTCCTGAAACAAGCACTACTATGAATGCTCTATTTTGACTTGCATATTGTGAGTGGCCAATTGATAAAAAAAAACTATATTGTGATGTTTTACCATTTTAATTTCCTTAGCAGGATCACCCCCTATGTATTGTGTATTTATATGTTGAAGATTTGAGGATGTCTTCGGGTTAGAATATTTGGAAAAAGGGAAACTAATGCCAGATTGTTTTATTTATTTTCACTTTTACACTTACACTTAGTTGTGAAATTCTGAAGGCTGGCACAGAAAAGTCACTTTTTTGTATAAATACACCCCTAATATCCCCTGTACACTTATTGTTCTGCCAAGAGTTTTGGGCCCTAAAATATGACATATCTATGTGGCCTTTGCCTCTGATTATAGCGACTGACTTATTTCATTCCTTTCACCTCTGCACCGCTTTTCCAGGTTAGGAGAGGTTAAGGCGGTTGCTTGTGCCACCTTATGGTAGTGTCCGCTCTGCATACAAGTAAAATGTGTAGGCTATTTGGTTAGAAATCCTGTTAGGAGGTAAGAGGAGAAATATTGTAGTTGTAGGAATATCTTAGAAACCCCCAAAATTTGACTATTCCAGAAAACCAGCAAATTGAAAAGTTATACATTGGAGTTAAAACAATAATCCCTGGATATTTTTACTATCTAGACATTGACGTGGGATAGTAGAATTTACACCTTCATTTCTCAATTAGTAGAAGCACCTACTATAATGGTTACTTATATGGATCTGGTAACGATTTTTAGGGGATCAATTGTGAATAGTTTATAATATCCAATGTTTTAATTTTTTAAAAGCAAGTTCAAGAGGAATTCAATAAAAAGTTTAAAAAGGCAATCCAATACATAGAGCTTTCCACATTCACTATTAATAATTATAGAATGCTAATATATTTCACAGTTCTCTCTCTCATATATCCATTAACATTAACAGACTAACAAGGGTATAGTTATGGTACAAAGTGAATTGCTTAAAAATCTCTTATAACAACCTGGCACTTTGTGAATATATCTGTAGTTTGCTTGGCATGAGTCAAGGTGCATGAAAACAAAAAACAAAAATCAAAAAACAAGAAAAAGAGACCCACATTGAAAAAAAAAATTTTTTATTTTTTTTTCCCAATTTGACTGATACCAAAATAGAGAATACAGACAATAACACTGGGGAATGACATCATCTGTGTTATCATCATACTCACGTACAGGGAAAGCCAGAAGAATGAATAATCAGGAGTGAGGCGTTTATACGCAGCCCCATAACAAATCAGCTGAAAAAACATTCAAAGAAATAGCAGAAAAATGGAAAATGAATCCACCAAAAGCAAAGTTTTAGAACAGAAAAATGACCTTTTCACTGACTACTGGTAATAAAAATCTTGTCCAAGGATTTTTCTGTGATACATTTCTTATCTGTCGGCAATTTGATTAAAAGCCCAGATTCTCAAACATTCACGTGTAGAGGGGGTTAATAGTCTTCATGACATTTGTGGTTTAATAGATTTAAAAAACAAAAAAATGACCATGTCTAATCTAAAGGAGGATTGGTTTGTGAAAAATTGTAAGAAATAAAATAATATTGAGAATTGATATTGATCAATTGACCAAATGAAAAATTGTCCTGCAAACATCTGTAAAATGATTAATCTAACAATTCTGAAGGCTGGCACAGAATGAGCTGCAATGATTTTTGACTCTCAGAACTAAGTAACAAAGCATCTTTTTTGAAGCTTCCAAGTAACCCAACTAATAAATGTGATGTACAAATATTATTACTTCTAGATACGGCAGTATAATATGGCACAAATAAAAAGATTTGAGGAAGAAATAGATACCTATGGCACCAATTACTCCTATTAATGGTATAAGAAAAGGTAACAAATAACATTTTCCATAACTCTAGTCTGCCCAACCTCATTTCATAGCAGAACCAAAGCTCAACCTTTTTCCTGACGGAGGCCGTACTGCATTGAATATAGAAATTCTGTATTTAATTTCAGTTCTTGTGTTTGCAATATATTTAAAATTATGTTAAGACTTAAATTTAAAAATTAATGTAGATTTTAGTGAAATTCTATACAGTTTCTTGGACTGAAAATGTCTTTGAATTTACCACATCATAATTATGATATTCTCTGTAAATGAAATAAAATGAGCACAAGAAACAGTCACCCCAAGATCAAGTTTATAAAACAATAAAAAGAAACTGCTGTTTATTGGACAATGAAGTCTGTTAATTTGGGTGACGCCTAAACATAATACAATTGGTTGGGGGTAATTTGAATTCAATGGGTCACAGTTTTAATTCAGCCTAATATTTCAAATTAACTAACTCAAAGACAAAAATTGGTATACAATATACAAATACCTTAAGTGGAGCGCAATGAAGGTTGAAAAAGGCAGCCAGTTAGTGCCAAAATGTTGGGGGGTATTGTGATTCGGGTTTCTGCCGGTTAGGCTTGTGAGACATCTGGTAAATTCTTACGGTTTGTTTTTTGTTGCCTGTTTATTGTCGCTTTGTATATTTTTAGCAATATGCATATTTAACCAATTGTTGGTTTAAATATTTGCATACATTTCTTTTTGGTTCTGGTGTGCACTCTTTTATATAATATTGATGTTTATGTGGGTACTAGAGGGAGTACCAGTGAGTAAAAGCACCTAGTGTGATATTGACTTTATTATATAATCTCTCCATACATTGTTTTTGTATATATAATATAGTAAAACATGTTTTTTTTAAATTTCAGGAAAGTCTCAAACTCCTAATTTTTTACGAGGTATTTAATAAAACATTTTATTCCTACATAAAGTAGGCAAGTAATATGTCCACCTTTAAAATCTTAATTGGTCTGTTATAATGATATATAGTCTATGTTTTACTGTTACCCTGTCTCCATACTTGTTCATATGCCAGATATAGTGTATCCATCAATGCTTTTTTTAGTTTCACTGACTGGGTGCAATACTAGGCCTGATTTAATACCATGCATTATAGGAATGCTGTGCACAGTGAAAGAGTTCAAATAGCAATGTTACCAGTGTGACCAGGACAAGTTGCCAAAGACTAAAAGAGCGTGGATTGCAGATAACTGGGAAAGAGATTCAAGGAATTTCCATAGGAAGAATTCTAGAGGTCATCATGCCCAACCTCCAATTTCGATTTCCTTTCCATTTACACAAGATCCACTCAATTTAAAAATTGTTCATATGCCAGATATATGCCAGATATAGTGTATCCATCCATGCTTTTAGTTTCACTGACAAAAAAATTGCCTGTAATGGGACAAATATTAGTGTAGCTGGGTGCATGACAACCATCATTCTTAGTGTAGTGGTACTATAAGACAGGTATAGCCTTTGGTTAACTCTGTATATAGATAAAAACTGTGGGAATTAAACGGAATCTTCATAATAAAATGTATATTTAATCACATCCTAAAGTGTTATTTCCAAATTATGTTTTATGTGAATATTTGCTAATAAAGGAAACAAAAATGGAAAAAAGGAGCCATGAACTAATTTAAGGTTATGCAGCATGAATGCACACCCTCCATAATAATTGTGTGAGTCATTATGAGAAGTCATACTCACCCACCCCACTCAACACCCCCATCCTGATAATCGATGGAATATACACACTATAGGGTTCATGCAAGATAGATTAGGAGCTTCAAAAATGAATATTACTTGGGGTAAAAAAATACCAATATGTGAGGAAGTATTGGGTAGTTTTCAGTCAACAACACTAGATATGAGATTTCTAGCAGGTTACAGCTGGTAGAATAGTATGGTTTAATATTTAGGCAGGTTATAGAATAAAAGGTTATTTTAAAGCCAGTTGGTTGTCTTTACCACATAGTTGAACAAATATAAAGTTAAATATATATTTAAAAATATAACACCAATAATTAACAGAAAAATAAGTTTGGTGGAATAACAAAAAAATAGCATATTTTTGCTGCTGACTTGCTGACTTTTGGTTAATAAGGAAAGGTGTGTTTAGTGATTTACACAATATATTGCAATTTTAAGGACAATCAAAATTTGAGGTCAGGTTAAATGTAGATAGTGAGAAAATAGAGACCAATTTCTAATCATAAAATCTAATAGCAGAAACAATAATATTGCATTACTCCAGTTTAATAAATTATGTATCTTTCCACCTCCACAGTGATTATGTGCAACTTTTGCCCATCAAAACCTGGATTGATGAATGAGGTCTCAGAAAGATAGAGGTGCTGGATTTTCTAAGTTAAAACCTATCTTTTAAGCTTCCTACACATAATCATTGTAAATAAATAATTAATTTTTTACATTGAATATTAAGATTTTCCCGTTCCTAGACTGTATCATTTAAGTTTCCCTCCACAGGGCTTATGCTATGTTTACATAACACATTTCTTTAAAATATTTGCTTAAAAGGTAGTTATAATGCTAATAGAACAGATACTGCAGTGTCTGTTTCTAATTAACATATTACATATAATCTCTTTTCTCCACCCACTGCTTGAACACTGACCAATAGAAATCTTCACACCTATTAACATGACCATTGCTATTGGTGGGATACTCAATTTGCATTTAATTAAGGGAGGGGTTTATGGTTTAGTCAGGGCAGTTCTCCTATAAAAGACCATTAGCAGGCTTACAGCCTTCAGAATTTGACTCCATGGTAATTTAGCAGGAACCTCTTGAAGACATTGGACTCCAGGAGAACATTTCCATGTGTTGAACTTTTGAAAGGGATCACTTTTGCAATATTCCAAAGTGATCACAACCCAGAGTTGATTTTAAAGGTAAGATCTACACTTCCTTATAAACTGATACCAGAAGTTGTTTGAATGGAGTGTGATTATTTTTTACACATCATGGTGATATATAGATAAGTTGCAAAGAGTAGGTTAAAGGAACACTATAGTCACCTAAATTACTTTAGCTAAATAAAGCAGTTTTAGTGTATAGATCATTCCCCTGTAATTTCACTGCCATTTAGGAGTTAAATCACCTTATTTCTGTTTATGCAACCCTAGCCACACCTCCCCTGGCTATGATTGACAGAGCCTGCATGAAAAATAAACTGGTTTCACTTTCAAACAGATGTAATTTACCTTAAATAATTGTATCTCAATCTCTAAATTGAACTTTAATCACATACAGGAGGCTCTTGCAGGGTCTAGCAAGCTATTAACATAGCAGGGGATAAGAAAATCTTAAAATAAACAGAACTTGCAATAAAGAGCCTAAATAGGGCTCTCTTTACAGGAAGTGTTTATGGAAGTGTGTGCAAGTCACATGCAGGGAGGTGTAACTAGGGTTCATAAACAAAGGGATTTAACTCCTAAATGGCAGAGGATTGGGCAGTGAGGCTGCAGGGGCATGTTCTATACACCAAAACGGCTTCATTAAGCTAAAGTTGTTCAGGTGACTATAGTGTCTATTTAAAATAGAGATGGAAACTGTCTACAGCTCCTCTAGTTGGAAATTTGGTTATTTTGCTATACAACAAAGTTTGTTTAAAGAAACTAAAACTTTCTTTTTCGGTTAAACAATTAGATGTTCAGGGAATAAAATGTACATGATTATTATTCCTGTTGGATGAATAACATTTGGTTCTCTGTGTATGGAAGACTAAATTTCATGTAAGTCTCAGTCAACCTATAGCGTGATTGAAAGTTGTATTACACAGTAGGTGGAGAGAATTTTTATTGAGTTTTCATAAAAAAGGTAAGTTGGGGTACAGAAGGAAAGAAAGGAGGGGATGACATGACCAACATGGAGGTTATTCTTGGATCTCACACTAAAGAAAGGCTGAGCTTGTTTGACGGAAGTTACATGGTATGCAATGTTACAGTGAGTGAGTCATGGTTGTTTAAACGCTCAGTCTTATACATCATAGTTATTAAATAATACAACACTGTCACACTTCTATGTATCTAATGCTCATTGGGAAGTCTTGTCTTATGTGTCTCTGTATATCGGTATGTTTTACCCTAGGCTGCAAGTGTGATTTATGTGAGGTGTCATGGTAGGAAACATTGTGTCCTCTTAAGGGTTCTAGGGCGCCCCTATTGTGGCTCTCTTGTCTAGGTGTGAGTCTGTGGCTCAGCTGTCTGATTCTAGGGCTTTGGGCGTCCTATGAGGGCCAGCCATGGTTTCCATATCTGTTCGGTCTTTTTCGAGTTCACGTATGAATCTGAGGATAGTACTTCAGATCTATAATATTGGTATATCTTATCATACAACTCTTTGTTTGAGGGACACTATGTAGTCTTCCCGTGTAGAACTAGAAGATTTCTTGCTGCCAGTATGATTGAGGTTACTTTTTTCATTTCTATCTTCCACGCTGTTGGGAATAGCATCAGGAGGCCCACCATTGGAGTGAGACGTTGCATATTGGGTAGCGCTGCCGTTAAGATTGTTTGTACTTGTTTCCACAGAGGTCTAATCTCGCTGCATTCCCACCACAGTCATTGTTCCTGGTTGGGATCCGCATCTCCAACATTTAGGGTCTCTGTCAGGATAAATCCGCTGTAGCCTTTGTGGGGTAAGATACCATCGGTATATTATCTTTTTGTGTGCTTCTACATGTGAGAAGCAGGACGTGAGGCCTTTAAGAGCATTGAGTGCTCGGAGCCATTGTTCATCTGTAAGTTTCGATAGGCCTTTTTCCAATTGGGTCACATATTTGAAGGATCGGGGTGGTAGGGTGCTCAAGAGGGGTTTGTAGCATAGAGATAAGGACTTTGGCTTAGTGGGGCCAGAGTGACATCTCTCAATAAGTGTCAGTGCAGAGATCTCTTGTAGCTTTGATACCGGTGTCTGCAGGATTACTTTGTCTTGTGTAATGCTTTTCAACTGGAGGTATTTAAAGATAAGATAGTTGGGTAATTAATATTTTTTACTGCAATTCCGGGAAAGCCAAGATCTTGGACTGAGAACATACATCTCCGATGCGGGTGATGCCATGTGCTATCCAAGGTTTTAACGACAGCCATGGTGAGATTCCTTCTATTGCCCCAATGGAGCATGTGCGCAGTATTTTCCTTTTTCGGCCCTAGTGGCTAGCAACTTGTCCCATATTTTCAACGTTCGTATCATGGTAGGGTATAACGACAGCCCCTGTGTTCTGAATATTTTCGGTGACCACAAAATGTTCATCAGGGAGTGTGTAGGAGCTTTGTCCTGCTCCATATCGACCTATTGGAACGTGTGCCGAAGAGCATGTAGGCATATTGCAGATTCAAGAATGGCTGCCTCATAGTATGTGATTATCTTCGGGAGGCCTAAGCCCACTTCCGATTGAGTGAGTAGGAGCAGGGAGAGAGGCAATCAAGGTTTTGTGCCACTCCATAGGAATCTGTATAAGGTAGTTTGGATCGTTTAAAAAAAAAAAAAACATGGCGGGATCTGTAAAGGTAACATTCAAAAGATATAAAAGATTTTAGGTAGCAACACCATTTTAATTGTGTGAAGTCTGCCCAACCATGACAATCGAACCTGTTTCCACTTCTGGAAACTGGAGTTGCATGTACGTTGGATTTGCCCATAATTAAAGGACACCATTGTATGTGTAGGGCTAATTTCACTCCCAGATAGGTAATGTGTTTCTGCCTCCAATCAAATTGGAATATGAAGCGTAGTTGCTGTACTCATGATGTAGGTATATGTATTGGTAAAGCTTGCGTTTTGGCGGTATCTAGCTTGTAGTAAGAGATCAGTCCATATTCATGTAGTAGGGTCATGAGTCATGGTAGGGATGTCTCCGGGTTGCTTAGAGATTAAGACGTTGTCCGCAAACATGGTCATTTGATAGTCCGTGTCATTGATCAGGATGCCTGTGATAAGTGGATCCTGTCTGATCTTTTCGGCTAGAGGTTCTAATGCTAGAATAAAAAGGAGGGGGGCATAGGGGGCATCCTTGTCTAGTACCATTGGTGAGAATTAAGGATGATGAAATAAAGCCTGATTGAGATACTTGGACTGAAGGGTTTTTATACAATGACATGATCCCCTGTATTAACTCTGGTGGGAATTTATACTTGGTTATCACTGAGGACATTTATGCCCAATTAAGCCTATCAAAGGCTTTTTCGGCGTCTAGGGCCAACAATAGTCCTTAAATGCCTCTCTTCTATATGGGATAGTATGTTTAAAATCTTTCTGGTGTTGTCAGATCCCTGGCTGCCTTTTATGAATCCGGATTGATCGTTATGTACTAAACGCGGTAATATCGGGGCTAGCCTATTCGCTATTAATTTGGCATATCTTTTTGGAGTGTGATGGTGATACTTTGTTTGCAGTAGTGAGTGCAGAGAGTTCAGTGATTGTATCTGTGTAAGCCTTCATGCGTTGCCGTTTGTTATAGCTGGACTGTTTGATGAGTTGGCCTCGAAGGATCGCTATATATTCTTGCCATAGTGTATCTACTCCTACTTCACCTGTATCATTGGTGGAGAAATATGCCTCCAAGTCTGCATTGATTCAGAGGCATGGTCTGTGAGTAGTGAGTCGTTGAGTCGCCAAGTCCTGTTTCCAGAGATCGGATATTGTGTTGTGAATGATAATGTGATACCTTTCATGCAAAATGCAGGTCTCGGGTGTGCCCCCAATCCTTTCGCTGTACACATTATATTTGGAATCCAGACCAGATTCCTTTGGGGCTTAGCACCCCGCCCAAGCCCCCCAGCTTCAGAGGCTCCTTTAGAGGTGGCCACAGGTGTGTGTGTGTATATATAGGAGTCTTTCAATAGTCAGGTCACTTTTTATTTTCTCCAGTCAGCACAGATATCATCTGCAATAGTGAGTATACTCATTTTAACACCAACACATTAATAGTTTAGTTTTAACACTTTTTAATTGCTTTCATCACTTATTTTTGTATACTCACTATGCTCTTACCAGGATTAAATTTAACACCTTTTATTTTTAACACTAGTACTATTTAATTTGTCCCCCACATTTTAGCGTAGGACCCACCAATATTGGTGTACTTTGAAAGTAGTGGTGAGCTTAACAACATATGGTGGAACCAAATCCCCAAATTTATTCTTGGATAGGCATTTTAGTAGCCGCCTTTGTATTATATTTTTTGTAGTCTG
Organism: Pelobates fuscus; assembly: GCF_036172605.1. Lineage (NCBI taxonomy): Eukaryota > Metazoa > Chordata > Amphibia > Anura > Pelobatidae > Pelobates > Pelobates fuscus. The sequence goes on along the minus strand of NC_086320.1, from coordinate 61,107,634 downwards.
AGTGCACCGCAACTATTTATTTTCTCATGATAATGTGATAGGGGCATGGTCAGACCATGAAATGACTCCTGTATCCGTTTTTGTAATCTGTGCGGTCTGTGTCACAGGGATGATAAAGCGGTCAATTCAAGAGTATGTATCATGTACCAGTAGTGTGTGTAATCCCTCTCTAGAGGATGTAAAATCCTCCAGATGTCAGTGTATCCATGATTATGAAGGGTTGTTTCAATTAACGCAGTTGAGCGGTCTGTGTCACTTTAGAGGATGAGGTGGTGTCTAATGTTGGGTCTATTAGAAAATTGGTGTCTCCTCCGATCAGGATCTCTCTGAATTTCTGCGCATTAGTGAGAGTTAAAATATGGTCCAAAAAGGCATGCTGGTTGTTATGTGGGCTATATAGGTTGACTAGAGTATATTGGGCATTATTGATTATGCATTGTAGGATGAGATATCTCCCCCTCTTGTCACTCAATTTCTTGATGCATTGGAAGGAGACTTCCTTGCTTATGAGGATTGTGACTCCCCGTTTCTTTTTTCTGTACATGCTATGGTATATCAGAAAGTATTTGGACGAAAATTTAGGTTGGTGGGCCGATTAGAAATGGGTCTCTTGATAAAACACGATGTGCGCTTTATGTTGTTTAGACTCCTTAAGTGCCATTCGTCTTTTATGGGGGGAGTTAAGACCTTTAACGTTTAGAGAGAAGATATTAAGTGCCATGATGAGGGGTCATGTGGATATCTGTATATCGCTGGTATATCAGGGGAGTCTCAGTGCGTGCTTGAGATTCAAAGGGCTGTAACACTCTTAAGTTGACTAAGTGTCCTCTGTAGTGCTACTGGTGCACCCTCCTGTGACAGCAATGGTTGTATACTTAGATTAACGCCTAGAGTGTGTGAGGTCATGTCTCTTTGACTGGGTGACATCATGGTAGGGGAGAAAACATTGTGGGGGGAACAAACAACATGGGTAAAACTATTTACAGTGGTGTGGTCACCATAATGGGGCCCAAGTGTGAATGACAATTGGGCATCTAAGCCCGTGAGGGAGGGAGAGTCCTGCTGTAATTCCTCAGAGGAATGACTAGTGTCTCTTGGAATTGAAGAAGTTCCTTTGCTTGTGCCATCCCGATTTGTCTGTTTGTAAGTAATAGAGGGGATATATCTTGGTGTGTGTTTTGTCCGTATCATATGGGTAATATGCGAGATACGGATCTTCTGAGACATCGGCGCTAATCACCCCTCAACCTCGGGTGCGCGTTAGTGGGGAGGGGGGCGAAAGGAAGGGAACAGGAGCTCACTTGTTCATAGTGGCACTATACACATGAGGAGAGCGTCCCCCGAGGGGTGATTCGGGTCTAGTACGTGCATGAGAAGGTATTTTGCCTATATTGGCTACTTCAATTAACCATATGCCTTGTGAAAAATAAATTATACCCTTAACATAAAATAAATAAAAAATAATTGTCATCCTGTATATATCATAATGAGGTGGTTGCATGTAGTGACACTGAATCTTGAAGGGTTTTAACGCTAGGGAGAATTGGAGAGTGTTACCTCTTATTTAGTTGGGGAAGGGAGATTGGTGATAATCGGGGGCTGCCCAAGGGACCCATACTTACTCGTGCAGGTTTTTATGACTGCACAGAGGTCATTAAATTGAGTTGGCAGACAAGCTAGTAGTATTCCATTAACATGTATCACATAAATGATGTATAACAGGTAAGTAATAGTTAACAGTTATGGTGTTGTGACCTCCATCCCAGGTCCTTGGGCTTAGAGTGTAACCAGATTCAGGGGAACCCTATAGGGAAGGTGTGAGACAGTCACTTAGCTGTGGCAGAGGTTTTCCAGTGGTGGGTGAGTTTCATTGGTAGCTTGGCGCTTGGAAGTGCCGCCAGGTAAGTAGTCTTCCAGGTGAATGTTCCATGCTGCTAGAGTTTTCTCCCCATCTTCTGGAGTATAAGGAGGTGGTGGTCAGCGCCTTTGTGCCGGATGATGAGTCTGGCCAAGAAACCCCACTTATATGGTATTTCAGCCCCTCTCAAGGCTCTGGTGATTCATTGAAACTATTTCCTCATCGCTAGCGTAGTAGCTGACAGGTCTGTAAATAGTTGGATCTTGTTGTGACTGTCAGGGAGTACTGGTTGCCATCTCACTTCCTGCATTATCGCCTCCTTGGTGGTATAGTTGAGTAGTCTGGCAATTGTGTCTCGCAGCAAGGTGGTTGAAAGATGTTTTGGCCTAGGCAGTCAGTGAATCCTGTCAAGGAGTAATGCCTCATTCTGGAACATCTCCTTGGCAAATGATCCCAGGTCTTTAGGACTGATGTCGTCGGGGATGCCGCGGATATGGATATTGTTCTGTCATATCTATTCATATTTTCGTAGGCTGCAGCTATGTTGTGTGCTGAGATGATATTCTCAGTTTTATTTTCCAGGTAGTTGGTGCGTTCCCCTAAGGCTTGTAAGTCTGTCCGGATTTCTTTCGCCATTTGAGCGAAGTCAGCTTTCAAACATGCTTGGTTCGTTTAACATCTTTTGTATGGAGGAGTCTGTGGCAGGGATAGCCTTGGACATCGCTTCTGCTTGAGCTGGAAGCCAGGGATAGAGGCTTTCCGGCACCATCTTGTGCGTGGCGTGGTGGGGACTGCATGGCCGCGATTTGCAAGGATGTTGTTTTCAGTTTGGTTTTCTTTCAGGAGTGTTGGGCCATCACGTCGGGCAATTCCCCCGCTGTATTTGGATGTAATATCTTCGAGCATTCTCTTTGCTTATCGCTGATTTAGTGGACTCTCACACAGAGCCAAGTGCTCAGACGTCAGTCTCCATGAGCAGTTAGGCCACGCCCCTGAGAGAAATGTTTTAATGTGTAGCTTGGTTAGTGAAACTGGTTCTTTCCTTTAATTCATAGCATAATTAATTTGGGGTAAGTCAGGACACTCTGGAATATTAACAGGTGATTTCTGAACCTTAGTTCAATATTTGATTTGGTTAAAAGAACAATTTAATCTATTAAATACTCTTTGTTGAATTATACATTAAAGATACAATTTGCATTTACGTGTTAACATTATCGATATAAAGTGCTACCTACTTTTACATTTAATGTCTAGAGTACATTATACACCTGCCATCTGTTATACAGTCTCTCCAATTGTATTACAATATTCCTCCGGTCTATTAACACACCCTATCAATGCATTTTGCTGTCTTTTTACCACTTTCTGGAGGCAGAGCTCTCCATGGATCCACACTGAAGAACTGTTCTTGTCCTCTTCCAAAAACTACTAGAGATACACTGTACCATGCTTTCATTATTTCTTTTGTGCCTGCTAAGTTCAACTAATCTTTGGCAGGAGGAAAGGAGTGGGAGAGAATTGTTCAACATGGAATGGGCTGATTTGTCTTGTAGTTTAGGTTTCCTCACTTCATAGAATTAGATTGCAATGTCTTCAAAAGATTACAAATCTGTATTCTGATTACCGTATATACTCGAGTATAAGCAGAGTTTTTCAGCACATTTTTTGTGCTGAAAAACCCCAACTCGGCTTATACTCGAGTCAGAGTCTGTATTATGGCA